>NC_064444.1:19251462-19302870 GCF_023343835.1 Lagopus muta
AGCACATATTTGGTTGGAAAACTAGAGTAATAAGGACAGAGAGTTTTGGCAAATGCAGAAGCAATCAAAGTACAAAAAGCAAAGCTTTGTAAGTATTCCACAGTTTGTATCATATCTGATCATAAATTGATAATCATAAATTAAATAAAATATCTCCGTGGCTTTACCTTCTCCAATCAAAATGGAAACGACTCATAGCCCCTTACAGTGAGGATTATCTACTTAGGTTTTATACACGAAGTGCTCTGGAAAACTGTAGCAAGTACAAACAGTACAAAAAGAAATTTGAGATAATCATAGCTGGCCAATACATTGTAGCTATGTAAAGAATGGAGGAGAGGCAGAATTCAGAAAGTTTTCAAAGACATTAAAAAAAGGTTTCTTGCTAGGCTTCAACCCTTGACAGAGCTACAGACAATTTCTATGTACGTTTTGTGATTTCTGGCAGGTCGTTTTCTCACTTACACTCATAGAATCACTCAGGTTGGAAAAGACCTGAAAAATCATCAAATCCAACCATAACCTCACCACTTTTGCTCTAACAACCCTCTACTAAATCATGTTCCTGAGCACCACATCCAAATGGATTTTAAAACATCCAGGGATGGTGACTCAACCACCTCCCTGGGGAGCCCAGTCCAGTGCTTTTCTAACTTCAGCTCTGAGAAAAGGACAACAATTCATTTGGGATTCCTACTACCTTGTACTGTAAATCTCTAAATTCTGTATGGATGGGGCCTTATAAATATTTCTATGATTAGTCAAACCACAGTAAAGCAGATAAATTTTTTTTCCTACAGGTTAACTACTGCTGATTAGCTGCTTACTTTTTAGAAAGTTCTCTGTCCTTAGTATTTACACGAGTCTTTTTCTGTCCTGCTGTAAGCCCGTTAGTCCAAACCTGATAAGCAGTCTAATTTTAGAGCTGGAGATAGTGTAACACTGTTACTAGTTGATACTTGCTATTTCATTGCATTCCAGGATTATGTAATAAACAAAAGAACTGCCTCAGAGAAGAGAATGGCTTATTAATTATAATACAGTAGTGATCTTGTTTTTGGTGTTATTATTGCATATGTATATCTGCCTTTGCGTTGTCAGTTCTAGAAGATACTGTTTACAGGTATTGCTGACAATTCTCTTCCCCATCATTCTGCATCTCTCACTGTCTTTTTCGTAGTTTCCATTGTGTGTTTTTTTTGTTGTTCTTCGTTGCTTTTTTCTTTCTTTTTTTGTTTTTGTTTGTCTGTCTATCCGTATGGCTGTTGTTTTAGTTTTTGTTTGGTTTTTTTTGTTTTTTTTTTTTTTTTGGGGGGGGGGGTGGGGTGGGACGGGGGGGTTTTGGGAGGGCTGAGTTGGTTGTTTAAGCTTGGTTGTTCTGTTTGTGTGTCTGCTTCCAAGTGACTTCAGTATATGTCCATCTCAGAAATCTGTTTGTATTATGATCTTTAATGCAAATATGAAAAAGATTTACTACAGACACCTTTTCACTGATATTCTGATACTTCACTCAATTAAGGAAACCTCATTATTCTTCAGCAGCTCATCTACAAACTGATTAGTAGAGAAGAAGCCACTAGTAGTAACAAACAATTAAGAGGCCATGGCCACCTGAGAGAAACCTCATGGTGTTTTGTTTTGTCCAGGGAAAACCAGTTGATTATTTTCAGAACTTGCATAAATTAAAAAAAAATCAATAAATGGAAATGATAAAAATAAATAGAAATAATAATTAAATAAAAGTAAGAAAAGACCATTCAAGCTGCATGAAAATAAAATCATGGATTCTCACTACCACTGTTGCTGTATTTGTTTATAAAGCCAAGATCATGGCCTCAATCTACTGTGTAAAACTGCATAATTTGACATGCTGTCTTCCTAGAAAGAGGGATTAAAAACACAAACCAAATTTTAGAATCCATTTGAAAATCAATTTTACTTGATTTCCCTTAACTTCAATAATATAATGAAACCCAACCTTCAGTTAAAAGGATGACTCACATCAGCAAACGTGGATTAATAACTGGTATAACTGAGTGATATTGTTCTATAGACTTCAAAGGTGTCTGCCTTCTGAATATCACCAGATCTACAAAAGATCATTCAGATCAACGCTTTAAACGTATGCTGTCAAAATAAGTTCAACTAGCTTACAGAAATGACTAGGCATTTTCACTTTCAATACATATGATTTAAAATGATACCTTTAAAGTAGAGACCAAGCTCGGTGTGGCTTCCATCATTTCTAGCCTTGCTATATTAACTACATCTCAAGAATAAGGATTGCGCTCTTATGGAAAAATTAGGTAGTGAATGTCAGTCTTACCGAGTAGACTAACGGTCATCACTTTATCTAAAAATAATAAAACATGGATCACACAAATATACGTTTTCTTGTCTGGAAAAAAGCAAGAATTTTCAGAAGGAGCATGAAATCACAAGCAGCATGGATGTTCAGATTTTGTATATTCAAAGGCAAAAAAAGAATTCTCATAGAAAATATCCATAGAAAATATGTAATCCTTTATCGCCTTTGGAGAAACTGCATGTATGCAAGAGCAGTTGGTGAATCAGATATTTCTGATTAATAATCAGAATTAATAATTCTGATTTCTCAGAATTTCTGAGATATCAAAGGAAGAGAAAGAGGCTGGAGGGTCACCTGAGATAGTCACCCTGTCTCCGATATTGTGAGCTCCTCCATCAAGACAAAAAAGAAGGGCTGTTGCTCTAGGTGACAACCTTCCGAGGCAAAAAGAGGGCCTGATATGTAAACCAGATCCAACACATCGGGAAGTCTTTGGTTTCCCTGGAGAACGGGTAAGAGACATTATTAGAAATCTCACAAGCCTAGTACACTCATCTGATTACCCTTTTGTGTGTGTGTGTGTGTACTGGCAGTAGCTGTCAAATTCACAGAGGTCAGGCAATGTAAACAGAAGTAGGAGGAGGCTTTAGAAGTTAGGAAAAAGTGCTGATACCTTGTACAATTCAGAGATAACTACTTTGTTCCTACAGTATCCTGATTACCATTATTGTGCTAGGATGTAGCTGTCAACTGAACTCTGCACCCCTTTGTGGCTGTGTCTATTAGCACAGATGAGTCTGCTCAGTGTTGTCATGGCTAGTGAAATTGGGCCACATCAGTTTTCTGCAATGAGGAACTATAAAAATGAACACGGGATAATGAAGGTCAAGCTTATGAATTATTGGAAGGTCTTCTTAAATGAAAAAAAGATAAGTACTGAAAAATAGATTTCAGATTTTTCCAAGGAAGTGCAGAATAGGTAGAACATTATTTAAGCATACTGAAATACAACCATTTCAAATCTCCTTTGAATTTCAGAATCGCATGCCTTGTGTGCATTTTATCCTTCACAGAGATCAGCTATCTGTTGGAGCTGTGTTCACCTGTCACTGACCTGGTAGGAAGTTCCTATATGTGAAGTCTGAAAAACGCTTAAAAATAGATCTTGGGGAATACCACTATGACTCACTTTTCAAATAGAAATATGTTATTGCTACAACTGGATCATTATCCTCTTCAATAAATAAAAACAAAAAACCAAAACACTTTCAAAACTCTTTCCTCTCTGCCAAATTTGACTGAATGGGGCCTAGAATTCAAAGAGATATGATGTCAAGTGTCAATGACGCCCCCTGTCATTGTAGAAGTTAAGTTCTGCAACAAACTGGGAGCAACAGAGTAACGTTAATCAAATCCAGACTAAATGGTGTCTTTTTTCTGTCTGCTTTCCTTTTCCAAGACTCACAAACTGCATTTCAGGTATTGCTGTCAAGAGTGTCAGAAGTTACGCTTTTAAGAAAAGAGTTATCTGTTCATGGGTAAGGTATTCTGCCATGTATTCATGCAGATTTGTACAGGCAGGTTCTGTCCTTCCATCTGCAATATAAAGGAGTTCATTCTTCTCTCAAACAAATTCCATTGTATGTACTTTGATGAAGCAGGTAAAATAAAATTAAAATTTTATTTTACCTATTTTAAAAGGTAAAATAAAATAAAATCAGCTCTCTGAGGTAGTGTATTAAAAGGTGTTCCTTCTCCTCACAGACACTGAATCGATTACACAGATTTCTCCATTTTGCTGCTGAGAGGTTACAGATCAGTAGCACTATGCTGTTCACTGATGTCGGAGTATCAAACCCTCATTTCAGAAGACTTCTGACAACACAGCATTAGTATACAGCTCCCAGAAAGCTGAAATAACTCAGTACTCAGTAAAGTATCACACCTGCTTGCCTTTGCAAGTCAAAGGAATAATGTGTGTGCATCTTAAAGCCAAGCAGAAGCTTAGTTACATATGTTTTCTTGGGACAAATCTACTTTCAGTTATTTTAACATGCTTAATAGAATTGTTTCTCGTATATATATGTTTCATGCATATGTCCATGTTTCCATAGAATAATCAGGCTATAATTGCTATGCCTGGAGTGTTTGCTGATTTTATCATGAAATATCTTGCACTTTACTCATGTTTTTACCTCTTACACCTGTTAATATGCAACATCATCTAGGAACAACATTCATGTAGACAAGTGATTTCACTATGGGTTAAACAACCATTGGATAAAAAGATATCAGACATTCCCATTACTATGTGCTCCAAATAGGTTGAGAATAACTGAAAATTCATGAAGAAAAAAAATGGCTGGAGGCTGAGAAAGATACATGGCGCTGTATGTCCCCTAATGACACTGCAAATTGAATACAAAGAAAGATACTGAGCAGGCTCCCACCTTGCATCTTCACAGTAAAAAGCCAATCAACATCTTCATGCCACTGTCTGGTAAGAAGAATAACCTCCAAAACAACTTCATTGAAAATCTTTTAACTTTCACTAAGATAAACCTTTTATTAAACTGTCTTGAGAGAAAGTGTGTGTGCTCATCCACTAGAAAAAGTGGCTTTTTGCATAAGGGGCTTCTCAAAGCTTATGCACAGTTCAATGAGTGCTTTGAAAATTCAGGCTGTTTAAAATGATTCTGATTTTGTAAGAATCAATTAGTATAGAGTCTACACTTCCTGAACAATTGAACTAACATTGTATTCCTAATAAACATCAATGGAATTTTAATCAATATACATGGTGTATGTTTACACAATCCCAACTCACCTTTCTGAAACGTTCTTTTGACCTTTCTGATCACAAGAGTATTGCCCTGAGTGCAGGTGTCCAGTGGTGAAAAGGCCTGCCATAATGCTGATGTGTGGTATGAAACTGGGGTGCAAGACACAACTAGTTCCAGCCCACTGCTACTCCCTCCTACTGCCCCACAGGACCCATTAGCCAATGAGCAGGCAGCTCAGAGGGAGTGGAGCTCAGAAGAAAGATTGCAGAAAAGAGTGGGAACACCTTGGAAGAAGGTCATGGAGGAGGTGCTATGTGCCCACAGCAATGCTCACCCTGCAGCTCCTGAAGAGCGTATGCTGGATCAGGGAGAGGTGTGAGGAGGAAGGGAAAGCGGAGAGGAGCTACTCTTTGACAGATGAAGGAGTCAGAAACGGAGGGGTGAGGAAGACCTGCTGAGCAGGGGAATGGGATGAAGAAAAGAAATTTATTTTCCCTAAGTCAAATTTGTTTTACTTCTGAGGTAATATTCCCATGGGCTTTCCCCTCTCTCTCTCTGGCTTTCTGTGGAGGGGGAGTGAGAGAGAGGCTGAGTGAGTGTCTGGTGGCCATAAAATCAACACACCAAATACACTGTGGCAAAAGCAATATAAAATCAATATACATTGATTCAGTTGACAAGTTACAGTCTTAGCATCCCGATTGCTAGGAAGTCAGGTAGATCTTGGTGCATTATACAATAGATGTTCTTACTGATGGTGTTGATTGCCTCAGCAAATCAGGCCTCTGAAGAGAAAATTGTACAGCTGATTCAATGTGTATGTATGAGGTCTGCTTCAACAGTAATGTCTCCTATTTGATTATATTCGTCCACAATATCAGAGGCCGATGCTGGTGGTGTGACAATAGAGGATGTACCTTCTCAACAGTATTCCACTACACGTATATTACATACCTGTATAAGTACATACGTATATACAGGCGTATTAGTGTTTAGTGTATTTAGCTAACATTTGGACAGTCACCTGCTTTTTTTTCTACTCCCCCCCTCCCCCAACAATCACCTTGCAACAATCACCTGTCAATCACATCATTGATAGGTACTGTACCTGCATCACGAAGCACGTTGTACTTCATGTTTCCCAAAACAGCAGGAGTTGACCCCTGACCTACTCACTCTTTGGTTCAGGCTGTGACCTGGCAACTCTGCTGCACTCCATCCCTTCACAGCCTGAACGAATGATTGAACATTAGTGGAGAGGTCAAGGCTATCCCAGGGAGCTCAGGTGCAAGCAATGATTGGAAAAGGTGCTTTTCTTTAAGTGTTAGCAGCAGAGGGAGCAGTGTCTCTCTGAGTTTGCTCTTCTTTGGAGTTGTTACTAGTTTCTGGAAGGGGTGAGCTAATTTTTCTTCATTACCTGCTGCTATGGTTCTTGTAGGTTATGTATGGTTACCTGTTAGGTATGGTCATATGGTCTTGTATGGTTACCTGCTATGGTGCTTATATCCCATTAGAAAGCACTGTCATTACATTCTTTTGCCATGTGACTTTGTTGAAAATATTTTCCTCAGGAGACAGCCTTTTCTCAGTTCTGTTGCTTTATTGGTCAATGCTGCTCTGCAAACCCTGCTGTGACTCTGGGCTAGGCCTGGCCACTCATCAGGGTAGAGCTGCTGCCATGATAGATACAGCTGTAGGGGGTGAAGTTGAGTTGGGATACACGTAGCATGTGGGTTACAGGTTGTGTATGCCTGAGTATCTAATTCACACTGAAATGTCTTGGCTGTATGCATGTGCTGGCTGGAATCCCATTGCATTGTAGAAGCAAAGTTCAGAGCCAGAAAGTAAGGGAACGGAAAATGATGAAAAAAAGAAGAAATGATCTATGGAAAATTAATTGTTATAGATGTTCTTTGATCCTGGAAAATCATAAAAATAGTCCTGGGGGGCAGGGAGGGGGGTAGACAAAAAAGCAGGTAACTGTCAAATGTATCTGTAACAGATACATTTTGGTTAGAATTCACAATGTTTTTTGAAGATCTGTGCAGGTTATTTGACAAATTCAAGGGAAACTTACAGCACTTTACTTGTTATTGGAACAGATGGATGTGTTTCGCCCATTCATCTTCTTCCATGTCCTTCTAAATTATTTGTCAATTTATCAGACAAACAAGATGGTGAGACTAATTTTTTATGTCATTTAAAGATGATGTTTATGCAATATAATATATTTTGCATCTATTATCTGAACGTTTGTATTTATCAGTAATATCAGTGTGGCTCATAATTTGAGGAAATTGATCAGTCTTATCCATCCCTTGGCCAGGCTGGGCTGCTCCAGGAGGCAGATGATGTGGCAGGGTGATCAGGCGGAAGTGTGAGCAAAATTGTTTTAGAGGCAGAATGTTCTTGTTTCACAGTATTGCATATATGCAATCCTGCATTCAAGATGGAAGAAAGGGGCCTAGAATTTCAAAGAGATATGATGCAAAGTGGACAATGAGGGTCATTGCAAAAATTGTCCTTCTTTAGGGAACAAAACTTGCCTCCTGTTGAGTTTAATGACAGTCTTGCTATTGATTTGTGCATGCCCTATCTATTCATTTTTCTGCTCCCCTGATTTTTTTTTTTTTTTTTTTTTCCACTTTTGCTCAGATTAATGACTTGCTTCATTCCTTAACTTTATCCTCTCTTCCCGAAAAGTGTTGTCAGCAGGTCAAGGTAGATGATCCTGCCCCTCTGCTCTGCGTTGGTAAACTCCGTATGGAAAAAATTGCACCCACCAACATTCACCGACACTTGCTGGATGGAGTCCAGACAATGGACATGAGCTCAGGGAGCTGGTAGGTGTTGGACTTCAGCAGTGGTGACAACAGCAGTAGTTTACCTCTGCTGGTGCAGATTTTTACAAATGCAGCATGCAGGCTCATGTTCATTGCTAAATCACATAAAAAATGCATAGCTAGTGGTGGTGACTATGTTAAAAGATAGTATTTTGAAGCTGAGAGTTTTCTCTCTCAAGTAATGTGATGGTTGTATGGCAACTGTTGATCACAGCCTGGACCTCTTATTGACCACCTGAGGCAAGCAATTGGTACTTTCCCCCTCCCCCAGCATTCACAGCTCTTAATGAATATGGGTTTGGGTGTAACATTACAGCTTGCTTTTCCTGTTGTCCCCTTTCCTTCTGTCCGTTTTAGCAGAGTGACCTTGCCACCACCAGAGTATTTACTCGCAAGCCTAATTTACTACTGTTAAGGAAGAGTCAGCTTCTTCCTTATGCTGGAAGTATACAATAATATATTGCCTTTGTTCCCTTTTACTATTGGGGAACTCAGATCCAGAAAGAATCTTGGGTGAGAATTCTAGCTCTAGGCAAGTCTTTTTTCACTCTGTTTAAGTGAACGTTTGATAAGAGTATTTAACAACTGGTAGTTAATCTAAGTAATTTGAGTGATTAAGGCAAATTATCTAGACAGGAACAATATCAACAATTACATGCTGATGTTCAGCTTAAGATGACTCAAGAGCTATTGTCTTTGGCTAGAGCTCTGACAAGCAGTATCCAGTATTGGAGCTCTGATTCTCCCTTCTGCAGGTGAGCTGTTGAACGTGCTTACTCTGAATCCATGTTAACGTTACACTGGGAGTCAGTGATTTAAGTTACCAGTACAGTTTACAATGCTCATCTTTCATCATATGATGATTCATTTAATTACTAGAAATTCAGCTTATTTTTTTTAAAGGGTAGAACCATACACAGTATATTAAATCACAACAGTGGACTCCATTAAGAAAAACCTTTCAAGTTCACTCCGTTCGTTACGTTACAAGACATTAGTTTATATATGCGCTGAAAATCTTCTTAGAATTTTGAACTTACGCTTTCTGGTAAACAGGGAGGAACTGAACAGAGTGCAGCTTCGTCTCTTCACAAAAGCCAAAAGGGGACTGGTCTGGTGTAAAACGCCTGGAGGGAAAAAACACAACATGGGAAGTCAGTAAGAAGCTATCATCTACTCCAAGCAAGTAAACAGCAACAGCTGTAACACCCAGAGTTGATGTTTTTATACTCAACTATCCTTCATTCCTATTGCTAATACAGTTATCTTAGCAAGGCCAAGAAACACGTAGCACAGCTAGAGGCAACTACCTCAAGTTTTTGCAACCAAAAATCCTTTCTTTGCTCCTCCACAAGTCATGCATTCAATGCTGGGATCTGATGAATGTCACGGAGTTATCTCTAGATCTGTGTCCATGACAGGAGGAGACAGGCCCACAGGCCCAGAAAAGAGGAGGGGAGTGTCAATGGTTTTGGGCCGTTTCAGCCCAATTGTGTGACTAATGGGGCAGGGGACCCAGAGACCCACACCTTAAGAAAGGGAAAAGGGGGAAGGGCAGGGAGACGGGCCTACAAATGAACAGTGGCAACAATCTGAGGAGGAAAGTTAATTTACTACATTTGATATTGGAATGCAAGATAACACAATATAATACAATGTATAATTAGAACCGAGGCTAATAAATCAAATAAAATGAGACAGAGAGAGTGTCCAAAACCAAAGGCCTTATTGAAATTGAATTGAAAGTGAAATGGCTTGGGAGCAAGCCACACACGCCGCCAGGCAGCAAAAAAAACGAGACCAGTTCCGTGACCTGCAAGGAGTTTTATCTCCCCCTCTGAATGCAAAGTCCTCTGGGGTATGCAGTTCTTCTCTTCTGAGAATCGGGTACCTGGAAAATCGGCAGTCCACAGAAATGGGGCATTAACTCCTTAACTCCCGGTGCTTTTCATGATGTTATGACGTGGAGTACTGATAACAAAAATGGTAAAGCCATGACAGTGCTGAACACACACTAAAATGGATCTGAACCATTATTTAACTTCTTTTTTTTCCCCATCCCTTCTTCAACTGAACACAATGTAACATGGCGCAGCCCTCAGTCCTACTTGTCTTTCCTATTGCATCTCATCCTTTTCCTTGCTTTGCTTTGGAATTCACAGCTGGACTGCAATACCAATGCTTCAACAGTTTTAGATGAAAGTTTAAAGGATTTGATTACTAACAAAACCAAAGGTGTTGTTTTTTAGTGCTGAAGATACTTAGTAAACTCCCCGTTCCCAGCTGCACAAAGGGAGAACTTTTTTTTTGGTAAAAAGTACTTAAGTAACCATCGCTTCAGCTGGAGTTGAACCCCACAGAACAAACAAGCAGAAGGCAGTGCCTTGATCGCTGTCAGGACTGGTGATTATTTCTGACTGTCACATTTTGTAGTAGGCTTGTTGTAAATATTAAGAAAATTGCACACAAGTTACTCCAGAATAAGGTGTGTAAAACTGCTCTGCTAGTTTGGGATGAAAGTATAAGAACTGTGGGTGGCCAAATGCTGGAAAAGGCTGGCCAGTAAGGAGCTACTCGAACTCAGCTGGATCGAGTCCTGGAAAGCCTAGTCCAGCTGATCCTGCCCAAGCAGGGAGATGTTAAGGAGAGGGACTCAGCAAGTCTCTTCCAATCTAAAGGATTTTGTCATCCAGTATGCTGAGAAAATACCATCCCTCCTGATACATCACAAGCGAAGCTGTCATGTGTGCCCTTCATGGAATACAAGGATGTACAATGACAACTGGTATTAAACATCACTAATACTGCAAAATCACCAGTTAAATCGCATTTAACGGTACTAACTAGCCTCTTTCACAACAATAAATAAAGCTTAGGATTTGCAAGGCCAAGTAAGGATCTTCATTTGCATCACAGTTATCTTCTCAGCAGACAAAAAAAAAAAAAAAAAAGCAACAACATAAAAAATACACAGCACACAAACATCCCAGAAGCCAAAACACCAGGATTTTCCTTTCAGCAAGATGTGAGCTCATTTTGGTTACATAGAATTACTAACATAGCAGTTAACCCTTGCAGGGGAAAATGCATTTGTAATACCTGAAAAGGAGATACTGCACTTGAAAGTGCTTTTTGCCTTCTGTAGACAACTCTGTGGAATCAAGTGTGATGGGTATCTTACAAAGCTTACTTTCTTCCCCAAGCAGTTCCACTGGCTTCCGACATATGACAAACTCATCTAATTCAAGCTGCAAACTATGAGCTGCAAGGTCTTCATCTTTCATACCTAAACAATGGAAATGTATCAAAGTGTTCAAACAATTCCATTTAGCAATAAGAAAACACTGACACTGATACAATATTGACTAAAAACTGCAACTACAGGAAACTAATTAGCATTGGCTTCCACAAACTATGACGTTTTGAGACGAGCTACACTAGAAAACAAGAACAATCAACTTTTCACATAAACCATACCCTGGGCTGCCTCAGAAATGAAGCCAGCAGGGCAAAGGAGGTGGTTCTCACCCTCTGCTCCCCCAGTCCTTCACAGAGCTACATTCAGCTCCGGGCCCCAGCACAGGAACACAGGCCTGTAGGAGTGGGGACACAGGAGCCCGCAGGGATGCCCAGAGGCTGAGTGCCTCTGCTGCAGGGACAGGCTGACAGCCGGGGTTGCTGGAGAAGGCTCCGGGGAAAAATGATCGTGGCCTTCCAATAGCTAAACAGGGCTTATGAAAAAGATGAAGAGACTTTTTCCATGCACGTGGAGAGACGTGACGTGGTGTAATGGCTTTAAACCGAAACAGAGCAGAGTTACACCGGATATAAGAAAGAAATTCTTCTCTCAGAGGGCAGCGAGGGCCTGGCACTGCTGCCCAGGGCAGCTGTAGGTGCCCTATCCCTGGGGGCAGTCAGGGCCAGGCTGGATGGGTTTGGGCACCTTGTCTATGGGAGGTGCCCCTGCCCACAGCAGGGGTTGGAACTGGACGGACTCTGAGGTCCCTACCAACCCACCCGTTTTGTGACTCTATTAAAAGGCAAGCTGCTCAGTATAAGGCAAATCCAAAGCAACCTGTGCTGTAAACAGCCAAATAACAAATAAAAAAAATGTTGTCATTTGGTTGAAAAGGTTTTCAGAAAGAAAAAGGTGGCTATGATACAAGGTTGTGTGATCTTCAACACACCTAAGTTCCAGAAAACAAATCCTAATTGCACCCAAAAATGTTTTGAACTTTTCTATTTGGCTTTAAGTATTGAAAACAACCCAGTGTGAGTTGTCTGCGCTAAAATCCATTGTCCACCAATGAAGAAAACTCCATTTGATATCTCTCCCATCTGAAATTTTATTGACTTTTTTTTTTTTAAGGTGTAGTTTCCATTTCAAGAAGCACAAACCTTTTAAAATTTCTTAAATTATAAGTGAAAGATTTTCTAACAGCTCTCTGCTTGTATAACCAAGATGTTATAATCACAATATAATTGCGTATAATCAATAGATATCAGGATGTTATAATCGCAATATAATCAAGAGAGTAAGGCAAAGCAGACAACGATCACAAAAAGAGAATACGTGGAAGAGCTTACCCTTGGGTTGAGCTCACCAGAAGACATCAAAAGAGGGGATCTCCAGAAGAGATCCTTCCCCTCTGGTAGCCAGCTCTTAAATAGGTCCAGGAGGGGTGAATTGCCTTCACCTGTGCTCCTCTGGCTGACTCATGGCTCACCTCAGGTGATTAATCAGAGGTTCTGGCCGTGACTCAGCAGTTCCCATACACTGCTGTTGATCTGATTTTTGGGTGGGAGCTAATCAGGTTAATTCCCACACATTGCAAGCAGGCAGTATGGAATGACATCACGCTTGAGCCTTCTTTATGAATGACAGTAATCAGCAGATTCTCAGTCTGAAAAAGTTCAATATCTGTACTTACCTCCATCCACCAGCTTTTCTGTTGTACTAACTTGATATGCGCATTGCTCTCCCCTGTCTGCACTATGCTGGACCAGGTCCAGTTTCAGGATTAGAACATCCAACTCTGTTGTTATCGCTATGTGCCTAGCGCAAAATGCAACTTCGGCAGGAATGAAGTTATCAGTGTGTAAAATTAAGGAGCGTTCAAAGTCTAATACTGTCAAATTCTGGTTTATGACCAGGTATTTCAAACAGAACATGACTAGCTTATTCCTGCAGCCCACAAGAAGATCTCCATTTACAGGACAACATGAAATACACAGCGGAGGATCTGAAAGTGCCATTTCCACTATCGACATCTGCTCTTTTAAGGTTTCGGTGTACGACTCCTCCATCTTGTGACCCACCATCCGGACACAAACATGAGAACTGCCTGCAGACATGCATCGCCAGTTCACATAAGCTCTTAGGAAAGTTGCTTTGCTTTTCTCTTCAATCGTCACCAAATAGTCTCCTTAAGGGAAAGCAGAAGGACTGTTAAGTCGTTAAAGAACACACAACAGTGTTTGAGCTGCTTACCTGCGAACCCAATAAAATACATTACAAAAAGTATCTTAAATTCTCAGCTCTCACATAGCGTTCCAGAGTACAGCCGTTACCGGGTTTTCTTCAATGAGAGATCTCGAGCACAAATTAATTCGCTAGGTAAACGTACTTCACGTACTGTTAAAGGAAAACACACGGCTCCAGAGCTCCAACGCTACTTCGACGTGGGCCCACTGTAAGAGCAGCGCTCTTCTCAGAGGAGACGCCGCGGCCAGGCAGCAGCTCCGGGCTCTGGGCTCCGCGCTCGCAGAGGCCACCCGCCCGGCACTGACCTGCACGGCTGTGCGCCATGCGCAGCACGGGGCCCAGGGTGGCGAAGGAGCCCAAGGGCTCGCAGCGGCCCTCGCGGCGTACGGCGAACACCTCCACCCCGCAGCTGGCCGCCGCGCTGGCCGCGAACAGCACGTCGCGGCCGCGGCAGAACTGCGCTGGCTCCTGCTTGCAGGGCACTACTCTCTGCGACCCGAACGGGTGCAAGTTGTAAAGCCGCACCATGGCCGCCGAACACCGGCACCGCTCGGAGGTTTCCTGCGGCGGCGCCCTGCCTCGCCACCTTCCGCCTCCGCGCGCCCTTCCGCAGCGCGCGGCGCTCCTCGGGGGCGGGGCGCAGGACGCCGAGCGCAGCTCCGTGCCCCGGGAGGCCCCGCCCGCCCCCTGGACACGCCTCCGCGCCGTCACGCGCCGCTTTGTACGGGTTGCGTTATCGGGTTGCGGCGTCGGTGCTTTCAGGCGTGCTCTTGCATCGCAGCGTGTTGTGCCGTAAGCGGCGCCAGCTCCTCGCGCTGCGGATTTCACGAGCAGGAGGCAAACCCGGAACGGAGTGGTGAAGGGAGGCAGGCGGCGCGAGGAGCGGCGCCGTGGGAGCGGGAAGTGCCGCTGTGGACGGCGAGTGCTGTTTCTGAGCGGCTCTCCAGCTGCCCAGCTGCCAAGCTGGCCGGCGTCGCTCCGAGCCAGATATAGAAGCCGGCGTTTACCTTTGTTGAACTGCATGCCGTTGATGATTGTCCAATGCTCCCGTAGATCCAGGACCCCCCCCAAGGCTGTCATCCCCAGTGTTAACAGCACCTTCCTCCTGTCAATCAGCGCACTTCTAAGGATGGATTCAATTAATACAAAGATGAAGTAATAATGCTGTCAGTGATGCTGATTCTTCATCCATCCTGAGGCTTGAGCAATGTAACTAAGGAGCCTGTTCGAGGTAGAATTCAGTGTGTGATTTTCAAAAGCCATGATAGTGCTCAAATGGCAGGCTACTCACGAGAGAGCCCTTCCTTGCTTATTAGGTGCATGTAAGTGCTCAACTGTTAAACTCAAGATGGACCTAGACGGCACTGGTTACTGGTTTATCACTAGAATCCTCAGCTCCTCCTGTACCTGTACGAGAGACGACAGCAGCAGAAGACTCAGTTTGTAGTTACGAACAGGACCAGTGTTTGGGCTGGCACTATCTGAATTCAAGGAACCAGTAGCTCTGTACTTTGTAATACTGTGGTTTCCTGCTCTGAAGATTGTTTTGAAGCTGCTTCTGATGTTGTGATGATGTGCATCCCTTTCAACAGCAAGTATAATTTAGAATTCAGTTGCAGGCTTTCAGTAATACTTTCTCGAGTATTCAAAGTCATCCATCTCTTTCTTTTTTCCTACTAGCGTACAAAGAAGTTCCATGTTAAGAAAGTAAAATGTAAAAGCTCAGAAATTGTTACAGGCATGAGACAGAAGTTCATCCTTTGGTAAAGTAAAAATAACACGTACATCACTATATACTTTTTTGGTATTTTTTAAATTACAAAAGCAGAATACTCAGCAAATAAATCAGATCTGGTGCATTAGCTTTAATTTAGATTTTAAAATGTCTGCTGCAGAATACTATTCTAGCTAGTAGAGAGTTAACTGTTACATTAAAAGCACGTAGATATATTCTCCTTCTCTTTATCCAGAGATATCCCTATTAACTTTAACCAGAAATACTAGCTGAAACAGTGTAGCTAGATTGGACTAAAACTGAAGGCTTTTGGGATGTGTACTGTTACTATCAGACAGTGTAAAATTACAGCACTACAAAGCAGGTTTTGTAGAGGTTGCCTCAAATGACATTCCACCAAAAAAAAAAAAAAAGAACACACAATCTGTGAAGAGAAGCATCTGCTACTTAACACCAGTCAGTTGCATCCAGTCCTTTTCACTGAAAACCATACGGCTTTTCTGAAAAACCAAACCCAACCCACCCAACCAGCCAGAAACAAAAAAACCACACCACAAAATAACTGCTCGCCGCACTGCATTTAGAGAGGCGCACACGCAGTGGAATGACCGAGTAGGCGCATGCGCAGTGCGGAGAATGTGGCGCATGCGCCTTGAGAATTCGGCCGAAGACGCATGCGCAGTGCAGAGGTGGGAACGGCGCGTGCGTAGTGCGCTGCTAATCGACTGCGCGTGCGTCCCGATGAGCGCATGCGCAGTGCCGCTGCGAGAGCAGCGCATGCACTGCACTGCACGTAGAGAGGTGCACGCGCAGTGGTGTGACCGAGTAGGCGCATGCGTAGTGCGGCGAAACAGGCGCATGCGCCGTGCGATCTCGGCCGAAGACGCATGCGCAGTGCAGCGTGACGAATTGCTTTCCGCTCTCTGCACTGCCCTCGTGTGGCCGATATCCGGAACTGCAACGAAATTTTTTCCGCTCTCTTCGCTGGCCTCGTGTGGCCGATAGACGGAACTGCAACGAAGATTTTTCCGCCGTCTCTGCGCTGCCCTCGTTTGGCCAATATTTTGAACTGCAGCGAAGTGCTTTCCGCTCTCTGCGGTGCCCTCGTGTGGCCCTTATGCGAAACTGCAACGAAGTTTTTTCCACTCTCTGGGCTGCCCTCTCTTGGCCGATATGCGGAACTGCAACGAAATTTTTTCCGTTCTCTGGGCTGTTCTCATGTGGCTAGTATGCGAAAGTGCAACAAAGTTTTTTCCGCCGTCTCTGCGCTGCCCTCGTGTGGCCGATATGCGGAACTGCGTCCAGCTTTTTTCCGCGGTCTCTGGTGTCCCCGCGTAACCAATCCGTGCCCAACAACGCGCATGGGAAAGCAGATGTGAATTTTGCACGAAAGAGTCCTGTCTGGACTTGCCTCATGCGCGCTGCGGCGAGGAGAATTGCGCATGCGCTCTGCGGTGAGGAAACTGACGCATGCGCAGTGCGATGTCCAGGAAGGCGCATGGGTACTGCCTGCATGAAGTCGGCGCATGCGGGCTGCACGCAATGACCGACGCATGCGCAGTGCTGTGCCAAGAAGCCGCATACACTGTTCGGTGCTGAGCTGGTGCATGCGTATTACCATGCCGCGGCTGGCGTATGCACCTCGCGTGGCAGAAACCGGCGCGTATATATAGCGCGTTACAGAGCCCGGATTTGCTGAGATGTATTGCTTTCCCGAGACATGCTCGTGTCGGTTCTGCTGCACACCGGTAAGGCGATCGAGAATCCCCGAGCCCTTCCGAGTAGCTCCCAGCTGCTGCGAGTTGTTCCGAGCCCCTCGGAGAAGCTCCGAGCCGCTCCGAGCCGCTTTCATGCCGCTCCGAGTCCCTCCAAGTAGCTCCGAGCCGCTGCGAGTCGTTCTGAGCCCCTCTGAGGAGCTCTGAGCCCCACCGAGCCACTCCGAGAACCTTGGAGAAGTTCCGCACCGCTTTCATGCCGCTCCGAGTCCTTCCAAGCAGCTCCGAGCCCCTCCAAGTCGTTCTGAGCCCTTCCGAGCAGCTCCGAGCCGCTTTTGTGCCATTCCGAGCCGCTCCGAGTCTTTCCGAGCAGCTCCGAGCCGCTCACTCCGAGCCGCTTTCGTGCCGCTCGAGCCGCTCCGAGTCCTTCCGAGCAGCTCCGAGCAGCATTGCACTGCTGCTGTGGGGCTTTTAAGCGGCTGGGGGACGGTGCAGGGCTAGGGTTGGAAGGGGACGTTTGCTGGTTCACCGGGAGGCGAGCGAGTTGGATGCCACGAGGCGCTGAGGGGCAGCTGTGAGCCGAACCAGTCCATTTCCGTTCCCGGGTGGGCTCGGGCATCAAACGGCGGAAATAGACGAGGGGCACCCCGGATTAGCGGAGGAGAATATATCGCTGAGCCGGCGGTCCGGAATCGGCTGCTTGCCCGTAGCCGTAGTGGTTTTTCGAGACAGTTGCTGTTTTGAAGGTGACGGGCGTATATTCGCTGTTAGCCGGAGGACTAATCACCATAGAGAGCGGCGGATGAGCTGCGCAGAGCGGTTAGATCGGCACTTCCGCATTTCTGGGCGCATGTGTTTTGCCGCTGGCGGGACTCGGCGGCAGGCAGCGGCAGTTCCGCGCGTTGGCCACGCGGTGGCAGCAGAGACCACGGCAAGAACTTTCCTGCCGGATCGATGCCGGGATTCGGCGGTAGGCGGCGGCAGTTCCGCGCATTGGGGGCTGCCCATGGGGCGCGTGGAGTCCTGGGAGGAGTTGATGGCCGTGCGCAGGGGAGTGATGGTGCCCTCGGCGCACGGCTGTGACAGCGGGGTGGGGGTCGGTGCCCCCAGAATGTGGTGGTGGGCGAGTTGTATGGGGAGTGCATGTGAAGCAGTGCTGGAGCAGCTTGTGAAGCCCTGTGAGCACAGGTGGAAGCAAGGCAGCCGTGGGAGCAGATGTGGGGCCTGTGGGTCACTTATGCGTCGCTTGTGGGGCGCTGATGTGTCACTTTTGGGGCCCAGGCTGCTGTCAGTCATTTGTGGGTCCCTGCTGCCCTACTTGTGGGGGTACTTATGGGTCAATTCGTGGTCCCTTTGCCAGTTAACGGTCCCAGGCTGCTGTGGGGCACTTCTGGGGCTGTGTGTCTCACTTGTGGGTCCATGCTGTGCCACTTGTGAGTCACTTGTGGGGCACTGGGGGGCACTTGTTGGTGACAGGACACTCGTGGGGCACTTATGGGACGCTGATGGGTTAATTACGGGGGACTTATGGGGCACTTGTGGTTCAGTTGTTTGTCCCTTGCGGGGCACTTGTGGGTCCCTGTGGGTCACTTGTGGGTCACAGGCTGCTGTGGGTCATTTGTGGGTCCCTGCGGTGCCACCTGTGGGGCCCTTGTGGCTCCCAAGTCACTGAGGGGCTCTCTGGGTCCCTCCCTGTTTCTGTGGGGTTTGTGTTGCTGTTGGAGCCAAATGGCCACATGCTGCCATACAGGCAGGTGCCAGGTTCACCCCCTGAGGACACCAAACCCTCCAATAATGTCACAGCGGCCTTTAATTGCTGTGCAAGGAGATGACGCGCATTTCTCCCTGGGGAGCCGTAAGCTGAGCCTGGCAGCTGGGCAGCCAGCACTCGCTCCATTGATGCCGCTCATCTCAGCCCTTGTGCTGCACGTGCAGCTTCTCAGCACCTCGCTGTATCAGCACTGAAATCTGTGCTCCCCTATTTATTACAAATGTCACCAATTGCCATTGAGGACAGACTGGAAGCAAAGTACTCTACTCAAAGTACTAGCTCATCCATGGATAAACCTCCCCTTGCCAGACAGGCAGACCCAATTGGCTGCCGGTCATTACTTTTTTTTTTTTTTTTTACTTTTTTTCCTTCCTGCTTTTAGGGGAACTTTGAGATCACAGCCTGAAGCAGTGATGGAGCACCTGGTGAGGGGTGCAGCCCTGCCTGCACAGGTGGAAGCAATGCAGCCGTGGGGCAGATGGGGCTGAGCCTGGCTCCACCCCTCCCTCGCCTCATTGAAGGGCTGGCAGCCCCACAGGCAGGGTTTCTTCCTGGAGATGCCTCTTGTGGATTGCTGGGTGAGCTCTGGTTCGGGGGAAGAGGTCAGCGATTCATTCTTGATGGCTGTTGGGGTTTTGATCTCTGCCTTTCTGTGGGGATTGTAAGCTGGTTTACGGTAGCTCTGTCAGCTCTGCCTCTGCTTCTGATGCCTTCCACTTGTTCTCTGAGGGCAGTCAAGGGGTTCTCTGCCTTTCTCTGAACTGGTAACGGAGGGACTGATGGACGTTCCTTTCTTTTGCTCTCATCTGTTTCGGGAATGCTTCAGTCAGCCCCAAGGTGACGCTGGTTGGGTGACTGAGCGTTGCGACTCCAGAAATGCCTGGAGCTGATGCACTGTTCTGTAAAGGGATTCTGTGTTCTGCAGAGTTCCTCTGCAACTCTTTCTAAGCTCAACACCTTCTTGTGACGTCTCTGTTCCCTCTTTTGTGATTCTCATTGTGGGATCTCCAACCTGGGCCTCCAAACTCACTCCGTCTGCTCCCACGTTGCCGCAGCCCATTTTATGACACGTTCCCTCTGCGTCCTCGCGTCCTCCCTGCGTCCTCTGCCTGTGTCCCCTCTGCGTCTCCTGTGCCACGCATTCATTCCACCTGTGCTGAGTGTTGTTTGAGGGCACGCATTTTAATTCCGTTCCGCGTCTCGTTGGATCTCCTTCTGTTTTGCGGCTCAATGGGGTCGAAGGGTTTCTGGGGCTCCTCTGGTTAGTGGTTCCAGCGCTGTGCAATCTGTGGGGCGGACGCTGGAACGGCAGGAACCCCTTGTTCATGCGTTGCTTGTATGCGGGTGGGTTTTGGGCCGGCTGTGGGCAGCTCCCTTGGAGATGCAATGGGGGTTGGTCCCCCGGGCTTGCCCTGCTCCCTGCCCTTTGTCCTTGCAGCCCCATGAGCTCCGTGGCTGGCGATAGAGCGAGGTGCGTGGATGCGGCTGGGAGCTGAGCTGCAGGAAAGCCCTGGGCCCCAGTGGCCGTTTGCTTCATCCTCACCCAGCGCCGTCCGCTCTGCGCTGCTCGAGCGCACTGAGCACAAGGATTCAGTTCCTGTTTGGCCTGGTTCTCTCCCAGATCTCCCTTAGGAATTGGTTGGCAGCAACAGGTGTCAGGGCACGGCTCTGCGAGTGCCTTGTGGCCGACCCCCCCAGGCTCTCAGGGCTCTTTCTGTCGTGCTGGCAGATGTGGCTTTGTATTGATAGGAAACAAAGGGCCGTCCTCTGCTGGAGCGCTGTGTCTGGATCACCGCAGATATCTCCATCCCAGCCATCAGGGGATGCTGTCAGTTTCCCAGTCTGGACGCCACCCAACCTCCCCAGCCCTCTTCCTTCCATCCCTGCCCCCCGTTCCATAGCAGCCCTGCAGCCATGGCACCCAGCAGTGCAATGCAGCAATACCTCTGGTGTGCTGAATGCTGGGGCCGGCACAGAGAGGCTCTGTGGCCGACGCGGATCTTCCTGGTTGGACTGCTTGTGAGTTGCCTGGAGCTGTTGAGCACACGGGGTTCCCTGCCTGCCCTGATTGCTTATGAGGCCATCAATGTCCTTTGTGTCGTCGTGCCTCACGGCTTCGGGTATCGTGCCATAGACTCCTTAGGGTCGGAAGGGACCGTTTGTGATGATCTAGTGCGACTCCCCACAAGGAACAGGGACATCCACAGCTCGATCGGGCTGCCCAGGGCCTGATCCCGCCTCACCTTGGAAGGGACAGGGCATCCACCGCCTCTCTGTGCAGCCTGTTCCACTGCCCAGAATCACAGAATGTCCTGGGTTGGAAGGGACCTCGAGGCCCACGAGTCTCCAGCCCCCCACCAACGCAGGGCCACCAACCTCCCCATTTCACAGCAGCCCAGGCTACCCAGGGCCCCATCCAACCTGGCCTTGAACACCTCCAGGGGTGGACAGGGCATCACAGCCTCTCTGGGCAGCTGTTCCAGCACCTCACCGCTCTCACAGTAAAGAACTTTGCCCTGACATCCAACCTCAATCTCCCCTCCCTCAACTTAAAACCATTTCCCTTTGTCCCTTGCTGTAAAAAGACATTTTCCTTACATCTAAACTAAGTTTTCCCTTCTTCTTTCCTTTAGCTCCCTTTAGGTATCAAAAGGCTGTTACCAGGTCGCCTTGGAGCCTTCACTTCTTCAGGCTGAACAGCCCCAGCTCTCTCAGCCTGTCCTTGGAGGAGAGCTGTTTGATCCCTTGGTTCTGGTTTTTTTTTTTGTGGCCATCCTCTGATGTGATCCAACAGGTCCATGTCTCTTCTGCACTGAGGACTCTACATCCCGACAAAATCTCTAGATGTGGGATTGTGCAGAATATGGACTCAGATAAGGGAAGCCTCTTTACTTCACAGGTCCTACAGGAGCTGATGAGAACTTCAGAAATAAAGTGGGAGCTCCATACTCCGTGGCACCCTCCTTCTTCAGGGAATGTAGAATGAATCAATCAGATGCTGAAGAAGCACTTGTCAAAATTGGTTTCAGAGACCAAACTACCATGGACAAAGTGTTTGCCTGTAGCCCTTGTCAGAACACGAACCACTCACAGAAAAGGCTTAGGAGTATCGCCCTATGAAGTGCTGTTTGAGTTGCTGTACTTGGGAATGGTGAGATGCCCGCTCTTGAAACCAAGGGTAAGTTTCTCCAGAACTGTGTACTCGGGTTGTCTGCTGCTCTGTTACCCCTTAAGGAATGTGGGCTGTTGGCTCAAACTCCACCTCTGGAATTTCCAGTGCACTCATCCCATGTAGGAGGCTGGTCCTAATACACATCTGGAAGGAGTCAAAGCTTCAGCCCGAGTGGGATGGAATGGACCATTTCAGGTACTGCAGTGGATGTTGTCTACCTTGACTTCAGCAACGTTTTGTTACAGTCTCCTGTGACATCCTGGTAATAAAGCTGAGAAAGTGTGGGATAGATGAGTGGATGATGAGGTGGGCTGAGAACTGGTTTACTGGCTGAGCTCAGTGGTGGTGATGGGCAGCACAGAGTGCGGCTGGAGAGCTGTGAGCGGCGGTGCTCCCGGGGGTTGGTGCTGGGTCGGGTTGTGAAGGGGAGATTGTGTTTGTGCTGTAGAAGCTTTGAGTATTTTCTGTATGTAGTACTGGCTTTACTGAACTTACAGCCCTCTTGTGAAAGAGCTGTTTGCCTTCCACTAAGAAAGTTGCAGAGCAGAGTGAAAAGATAAAGATTTGGGGTGTTCTGAATTGAGCCAGGCACAAAATAAGGCAAATGTGCAGGGTGGAGAGAGAGAGCCCAGCACAGGGCAGAACAAACGTGCTCACTCTCGGTTGGCACACCAAAAGCCTGTGCTGCCATTCAGGCTGGGGAGCTGGGCAGAAACAAACCAGATGAGGTGGAACAAAAGCAAGTGTTGAGCCTTGCACCTGGGAAGGAATGGCCGCAAGTATCAGTACAGGCTGGGATGTGACCGGCTGGAGAGGAGCTCTGCAGAGAAGGACCTGGGGGTCCTGGTGGATGACAGGTCGGCCGTGAGCCAGCAGTGTGCCCTGCTGGCCAAGAAGACCAATGGCATCCTGGGTGCTTTAAAAGGAGGACGGCCGGCTGAGCAAGGGAGGTGATTTTCCCACTCTGCTCTGCCCTTGTCAGGCCTCACCTGCAGTACTGCATCCAGTTCTGGGCTCCCTTCGTGGTACAGAAATGACAAGGATCTCCTGGAGAGAGTCCAACAGAAGGCCAGGAAGATGATAAAGGGCCTGGAGCATCTCCTCACTATTGGAAAGGCTGGGGGACCTGGGTCTGTTCAGCCTTGAGGAAAGAAGACTGAGAGCAGATCTGATTAATGCTTATTATTTGTTAAGTGTGGGAGTCCAAAGGACACGGCCAACCTCTTGTCAGCAATCTGTAGGGACAGGAGAAGGGGAAATGGCCACAAACTGGAGCACAGGAAGTTCTGCACCAAAATGCAAAGGATCTTTTTCACAGCAAGGATGATGGAGCACTGGAACAGGCTGCCCAGGGAGGCTGTGGCTTCTCCTTGTCTGGAGATATTCCAGACCCTCCTGGACACCCACCTGCGCAGCCTGCTGTAGGGAGTCCATTTTGCAGGGAGCTTGGACTCAATGATCACTGGAGGTCCCCTGCAACCCCAATTCTGTGGTTCTGTGATTTTAATTCTTGCTTCTTGCAGCGATGCAGTGTTTCAGAAGGGAGAAAAGCACAGCGGGCATCAACTGGATTTCTGTGGTTGGTAAAGCTGTGCTGAGAAGTGGGCTGGCTGCTGCCCCTGGAAATGTGTCTGCAGACTTTGCACCCAGAGGAATGACTTTTCCCTGCAGGTTGGGCTTGTCTAAGGTAGGTCACTGCTAGGTGAGCTTCTGCTTTAAAACATCAAGTTGTACAAATAAGGAAACTTCAAAAGCAAGATTGCCAATTCTTTTTTACATAGGTGATTTTTTCACGAGGAAAGATTTGAAATGCTTACCGCTAATGGAAGATGGAGAGAGGAAAATCAAGTCAAAGGCACGCTATGCATAGCCAGCACATAGCATCTGCACCGCTCTCCCCCTGCACAAAGGAGGAGCAGCTCAGCAAGCTTGGCCTGGGCCATGGAAGGGAGCATACAAACATCTGGACCAACCCCAACGGAGCTGCTTCTGCAGGTTGGTTGTCTTCTGCTGTGTGTCTGCCATCCTGTTGCTCTGGGGCAGATTTGTTCATGTTCAGCTCATGGATCTGAGGTCTGAGTTTAAGGCTGTGGGCATTGTCCAGGAGTTGGGGTAGGGTGCGAGGCAAGGAAAACTGGGGTAAGAGGATGAGGTTTAGGACCAGGAACCAGGAACGGAAGCGTCACTATTAGCTCTTGCTGTTCTCTTTTTGGCTTAGGAATCCACGTGGGTTTTTTAATGAAGAACAAACTCGCTGTGCAGCTTGTGAGTGAATTCATTCACACCTGTTAATTGGCATTCTTCTCTACGTGGAGCTGCAATTGCAATGGATGCTTGTGGTCTGATGTGCAGCCCCCTCTGATGTGCTCAGATGAGTCAAGTTGGCAAGGCCTGGCTCTCGGTTGGTGAGTTGTGCCCAAGTTCAGACAGTTGACTCTTGTCGGCTTTGAGATGCATCTTCCAGTTGCACGCTGTGTTCTTCCTGTTGCATTGAGCTCTTGAGCTCCAGCCCTAAGTCAGGATGCAAGCGCTACCACAGAAGGGATGGTTGAGATTGGAAGTGCAGTGCAAAGGGCTGGAGCCAGCAGGAGCAGGGATGTGATCATTCCCTGTACTCAGCTCTGGTGAGTCCTCACCTTGAGTGCTGTGTTCAGTTCTGGGTCCCTGACTACAAGAAGGACACTGAATCCCCGAGATATTGCCAGAGAAGAGCAGTGAAGCTGTGAGGGGTGTAGAGCACCAGTCTTATGGGGGGCGGCTGAGGCAGCTGGAATTATTTAGTCTGGGGAAGAGGAGGCTCAGGGCAGACCTTATCCCTCTGTACAGATAGCTGAAGAGAGGTCATGTTGAGGTGGGGGTCGTCCTCTTCTCTTAAGTAGTGATAGGACTGGGGGGAACGGCCTCAAGTTGCACAAGGGGAGACTGAGGCTGCATGTTAAGAAACGCTTCTCCACAGGAGTGGTCCAACGCTGGAGTGGGCTGCCCAGAGACGTGCAGGTGTTCAAGAAACATTACATGTTGTCTGGAGGGATGTGGCTTAGTGGGAAATATTGGTGGTAGGTGGACAGTTGGACTGGATGATCTTGGAGATCTTTTCCATGCTTGCTAATTTTATGTTTCCATGAAAGGCATCTGCTGGTGAGAGCTTTGGTGGGTGAGCATCAGGCTGCTGGAGAGCAGGCAGCTGTTGTCTGTGCAGACAGCCACATCCATGGGGAGTGGAGGCTTTTAACCTTAACCTTGTCTTTCATGTCTCGTGCAGTAAGGCATGTTGTTATAAAGCACCATCGTAGGGGCAACCTTGATTTCTGCTGCCACCAGAGCTCTCCCCCATGCTTCTCCCTGTGGTGTGAGACCGTATTGGAGGCCATGCAGAAGCCTGGGTAGGTGAAGTCAGTTGCTCTTCCTTTCCCCCCCCCGATGCTGGAAATAGCGGGGAACGGGACTGGGGGACATCCCAGCAGTGGGTTCCTACCTCAGCAGGACTGAATGGCCGTTCTGGTGCATGTAGTTTGAGTGAGTCTGACACCAGTTAGAGAAATGAGGGGCCTGTGGACAAAAAGAATGTGCAGCGTTTTGCAGTGTAAGATGTTCTCTGAGCTGCTGCTAACAGTGCCCAGCATGCTTCCTTTTTGATGGGGAGAGGTTTAGCAATGATTTTTTTAGATGAAAATAGTTAATCCCATATTTGCGACAGAACTCACATTCAGTTGCCTGCCGGGCTGCATTTAGCCACACAAGGCTGGCATTCCCTCCTTGCTGGGCAGGCAGTCACAAGATGCACAAAGCCACGCTGACATCTGTCCTGGCCTGTGCTGGCTGTACCTGGAAACGTTGGGGTTTTCCGGACTTCAGGGCCACGTGCCTGAATCCAATTCCGGTTCTCCTCGAAGCAGAGCTGTTGGTCAGACCTGCTGGTACGAGAAACTAGACATGGCAGTGAGATGGGGCTGATGAGCTGTCAGTGTCAGAGTCAGAGATGCTTTTGGAGTTCCATGCACAACTCACACCATTCCCTGTTTCTTCTCTCCAGACCAAGTCCACTGGGAAGGATGAAGGAATCACCAGCTGGCTGTTGGTGTTCCTGCTTCAGCCTGGGAAAACCATCTTCTGGGGCCAAACGCCAACCGCAGTGCCGTCCCAGGGAGCCCACAGAGACAGACGTTGTAGTCCTGGCAGGTAAGGGTGCAAATCCTGCTTTCAACACCCTGCTTCTCAGCAACGTAGAATTCTTGCTGTCAGTGGGCTTGTATCTCCTTCTAGCGATCCAGCCCGTACCTGACACCTTCAGTTCTCCCCCGATCAAGAACCACTTTCATAATTCAGCTTGTGGAAGTTTGACACCAACCCCGTTCATTCTTTTATAGGTGATTTGAGCTCTTGTCAACCTAGCAGAGCCGGAGCAAGTAGCGATGCTGGGCTGTATGCTTCCACCAATGGAGAGCTCGCAGGAAGCACAAGTGGCTGTGGATCAGCTGACAGCCTGCCACATAACAACAGTGACGGACACGAGGAGCTCATCCAAGTCCAAGCCCTCATTTCTCCCGGCTCTGCTGAAGATGCTGACCTGAGCCTGCCAGAAACCACAGGCACCAGCCTGGACTGTGACCCGGTGCCTCTGCAGTGCAGCCCAGCCCAAGCACAGCCTGAGTGCCCCGACAGCAGCACCTCTGTGCAGGAGCAGGTCAGCAACAGTGAGGAGAAGCCGTGCCTCTTGGAGGGGGACTTAGAATCAGGCCTCCAGTCCCAGGCACCATGCAGCGGCTCTGAGAGCTCTGAGCCACTCTCTCTGTGACCTTTCCATCCAAGAGAGGAGGATTCCCATCTTTACCTGGACCTCTCACGCCCTCCTGTCTTTTCCTTTAATAATAAAAGCACACTTGTGCTCACTCAACGCCTTGACTGCCTGTGGAGTCTTCATTCACAAGGACTGGGATGAATGCAACAAACAATGAGGCACTTCAGCTTGCAATGCTGAAGCTGTGGGGTGCACGAAGCAGAGCTCGGGGTTAGTTCCCGTTTTGTCTGGCTTTGGGGTGTCTGCAGCTCCCATTTGGTACGGTAGCAAATAATCTCTAGCATCCTGGATGCTGCTCGTGATAACCCCAAGCTTCCTGGCGGTGGCTTTGTGATGCCTTTCAGGGCTTTTGGATGCCTTGTGATGCCTTGGCTGCTCCCTAACACCTCTCTCCTCCAGCCGCGTCCATTCCTGGCTCCCAACCTCCGGGCTGTCTGCACAGAACATCTGCAGCCCTGTCACCATCACGCTGCGGCAGGATGAGCTCACTCAGACCTGGTGTCTCATTGGTCAGCATCAGCTCTGTCCCACCCCTGGCAGTCTCTCATTGGTTAGCGTCAGCACTGTCCCCTCCCCCGGGGATTCCTTCATCCGCAGTAGGTCCGCCGGCTGCAATTGGCTTAGCTGCCGTGCTCGGGAACGGTCGTTTGGAGCCGGCTGTTGGAGGTGCGACAGACCTCGGTGGCAGCCGTTGCTGTCCTGGCAGCAGCGAGGCGGAAGCCAAGGCACAACGGGAGCGAGTGCTGAGGGCAGCTCTGCCAGAGGTGTGCGGGACAGGGAGAGGAGCCCTGCGCGGCCCCAAGCAAAGGGAGATGGCCGTAAAGTGGAGCACGGGAAGTTCCGCCCATGGATGAGAAGGGAGTTCTTCTCGGTGAGGATGGCACACCTCTGGAACAGGCTGCCCAGGGAGGCTGTGGCTTCTCCTTGTCTGGAGATATTCCAGAACCGCCTGGACGCCCACCTGCGCAGCCTGCTGTAGGAGCCCGTTTTGCAGGGGGTTGGACTCAGTGATCCCTGGAGGTCCTTCCAGGCCCAGTTCTGTGCTTCTGTGATTTTACTCCTTGTTTCTTGCAGCAGCACGGTGTTTCAGAAGAGCGAAAAGCACAGCAGGCATCAACTGGGTTTCTGTGGCTGCTAAAGCTGTGCTGAGAACTGGGCTGACTGCTGCCCCTGGCAATGTGTGCAAAGTCTGCAGAGGCAGAGGAATAACTTTTCTCTCAAAAGTTGAGCTTGTCTAAGGTAGGTCACTGCTGGGAGAGCTTCTGCTTTAAAGCATCAAGTTGTATAGTAAGGAAATTTTTAAAGCGAGCTTGCCAGTTCTTTTTTACCTAAGTGATTTTTTAGCAAGGAAAGATTGGAGATGCTGCTTGCTAATGGAAGATGGAGAGAGGAAAAGCAAGTGAAAGGCACGCTGTGCATAGCTGCTGCATACCATCTGCACTGCTCTCCCCCTTGTGAGAGGTAGGTTGTGTTTTTGCAGTGGAAGTTTCCAGTAGTTCTGTATGTAGCACAGGATAATTTGCCTTTCACAAAGAAAGCTGCTGAACAGCTCTAGGATTGCAGTTGAAAACTTGTGAAGCAGGTATAAAGGTGTCAATGAATCTATTAATAACTGCTAATGAAAAAGAAATAAATCCAAAGGTGCGAGCAGGGGAAGGAAACTGGGTGGACTCGGAATTACTTCCTTAACAATAACTGTCCAAGGAGGGAGTGAAGCTGCAAAACAGGGACAGTTATCCCCCCATGCCTTTAGAAAGGATAATGGGTCTAAAGGCTGTAATACAAACATTGGTTAAGATGGTTTTCTGGGACTCTATGTCACCCTATAACACTCCAGTTTTGCCATTACAGAAGGCAAATAGCACCTATCGACTGGTACAAGATCCAAGAGAAATTAATGAAATAGTTCTCAAGTGACCCCCCTGCTTCCTAACCCCTATACTTTAATGAGTCAAATCCCACACAGACACAAATGGTTCAGTGTAACAGACCTCAAAGATGCTTTCGGGACCTGTATTTTAGACTCAGAGAGTCAAGATCTTTTTGCCCTTGAATGAGAGGATCCAAAAATGCAACAAAAATAGCAAGAGAGGTGGATTGCTTTACCCCAAGGGTACATAGAATCGCCTAATTTATTTTTATTATATTTTATGTATTATATTATTATAGATATTATATATTGTATTATTATGTATTATTTTATATACATTATATATTTTATATTTTATTTTTGTTTTAACTAATTCAGTGCTGGAGAAAGTTTTGGAAAAGTTTCAGGTTGAAGAGGAGGTGAAGCTGTTTCAGTATGTAGATGATTTGCTGAGTTGTGGAAAAGAGGAGTCTAAAGTAAGACTAAGTAAAACTGAATTTCTTGGGAATATGGGCTAGGACTGTTTGAACTGTAGTATGTGGAAAAAGAAGTCAGATACCTTGGGCATGTGATTTCTGAAGTGAAATGGAGAGTTCTGAAGGAATTTAGGGCACTGTGCAGCTTCATTTGCCCAGGACAAAGAGGGAGCGGCAGAAGTTTCTAGGTTTGATTGCATTCTGTATTTTGTGAATAGAAGAATATGTACAAGAAACAAAGATTGTATCTCCAACTATTACAGGGAGAACCCAACATATTAAAATGGACAGAAGAGGGAAAAGAATTAGTAGAAGTATTGAAACAGGACTTAATCACAGCACCTGTGTTAGAGCTGCCTGCCTTAAAGGAACCATTTCACCTTTTGATAACTGTCAGTGAAAGAGCTGTTTTAGGCATTCTAACACAAAAATAGGGAGACAAAAGAAAACCTATTCATAGTTGTTCAAGGTATTAGACCCTGTATCTCAGGGTTGGCCTGAACGTGTGGCTGTGTCCAGGTGGTATCAGCAACTGCCTTACTGGTAGAAGAGAGTGTGCGTGTACACTTTGGGAGTGTAAGGAGCAAGTTGTTGACGGTACGTGTTCCCCCCCCCTACCCTTCCATGAAGAGATTGCTCCACATTTTGAGGCATGATGGTTACAAAAAAAAAAAAAAAAAAAAAAAAAAAAAAAAAAAAAAATAGAGCAGGAATCTGCTCCTCAATCTCTTAAAAAAGCATAGTGCCAAACTCTCCCCCGTGGAGATGAAATGGGCATGGAATAATTGGTCCAACTTCGAGGGAGTCATGGGTCATATTAAATTCCCTCCACAAGCAAATTTGTATGGGGGAGGAAAAGAGAATATCAATCATTTGTGCAGTTCCAGGAGCTGCTCTTAGTGCTGCCATAGAGATCCGCAATGAACAGCACATGGTAGAAACCCAAATTATAAAGTCCTTTCAGGAATTGGTGACATACCTGCAGTACCAAGTAGAAGATCTTAGGGGACAGAAAAAGAAGAACATTCAAAAGGCCTCCCTCAGCAAGCCCTTAGAGAACAGTTGGTAAATGACAGGGAGATAGATGCTAGTTCCCCAGGTAGTGACTTTCCTCCAGGAGAAAATCTTGAGGATGTGAGAGCCCAAAAAGACAAGTTGGGAAACCTGTGATCCTTCCCTGCCTTTAGATAGAAACTGGACGTGCATGGGAAGAGACTGGCAGTGGGTATTCTGATGTTCGTACTGACAAAGTTCCCTGTTTGCTACAGAGCCGGCCAAAGTAAGGAAGGATTTTGGTGACACCCTTAGGAAATCAGTATGTGTGGAAAGTGCCATTAACAGAGGGAGATAAGATCTTGCTGACTGAAAAGGAATCAGAGGGTTATTGGGGACCTGGAATATTTTTCACCACGGGCAACCACTGCCAGTGGTCCCTTACTCCAAGAGCTGCTTATTGGGATGATTACTCCCCAGGACAACTGCTGTTGATTGATTTGCCCCACTGTGGTCCTGTCCCTTTAACCCTCAGGGAGACTCTTCACAAATACTTGTGGAAGCCTCAAGATGATCAGGAGGAGCTGTACAAAATTAACCATCTGGATTTCACCTCCCTTCTAACTTTGGTTCATTTAGGACCAGGAAGTCTTATTTTTGTTTTGTTTTCTTTTCCAGTTTTGCTTCTTATAACCTTGGTTTCTTTGGAACCAGGAAGTTCTCTCTTGTTTTCCAGATGCTAACGAATGCTGATACTGTTGCTGTAGCTCACATGTTCCCTTCTCACTCTGCTCCTTTGTCTGGGATCCCTGTGGTATCATTGGTGTTACTGCTTTGGACAGGAATCTTCTTCAGATTAATTTTTGTAATTGCTTATGATGACCTTAACACAGTCACTGGCTGGTCACGGTCCCATGCCCATATTGGCAGTACTGGGCATCTAGTTAGTTTTACTTATGATCCTGTCACTAACTCTCCCGCAGCTTTTGTCCTAATACACAATGCTTCAGTACATACCATACACCTAATCATTGTGCTGGGACTGAATCACAATGGAGTTTTTTTGTTTATTTTTTTCCCTGCAGAGGAGAAAGAATCACAAATGCTTGTGGAGAAAAAAGACTCAGGGATTTCTTCTTCTTTCTTGCTAGCAGATCTTGATGCTCTCCTCTTCCTGCCAGTGGGCTGCGTGTCATGCCATAGTCCTGCAGTCTCCAGAAGTGACCCCACATGCTACCAAAACAGATCACAGACCTGGATTCAGGCATTCTTCATTCTCCCACTGCACGAGCTGTCATGGAGCAACGTGCTCCTCAAACGTAGTCATTTTGTGAGGTTACACAGTGTTTGTGTACTTATGTAGGAATGGAATGTTGTTTCTGCATTAGAACTAAAACGTGAGTATTTTACATCATTGTCTCTGCTCCAGTCTTGTGTTGTTTGTTTACTACTACTAATTACTACTTAGTACTACTAAGTACTAACAGCTCTTTTTGGGAGTGTTTTTATTTCATCAGGAGTCTCTGAGGGTCTCCTTCACTTGCCTGTTTGATGAATTTTCCACATTGGTGCTTGCTCAGTGGGTAGATGGAGTAATGAATGTATGGGTACAAGGACTGCTGCTGTTATCTGTCCAGCCATCTGGAATACCTCTGAGCCTTGAGTTCCAGACAACAGACATTGCGCTCCTAAACATTACGATAATGCCTTTAGAAATCCAAAACCCTTGACAATGATATCAGTAGGCTCATTATGTTGCAAGACTACTGATTTTTGATGCTGGTCAGACAGGACCTCAGTGATTATAGAAAATTTAAGGAGGAGAATGTAAGCCATTAGCAATAGATAAACATTTAGCTAGCAACAGTTTCTATTTAGCCAGTATGCCCATGTACAGTTAAGCATCGGGAAGGTCTGTGAACCTGAAATACTCAGGCAATGAGGAATCAGGGGAAAAGGTGAGCATCAAGGTAATAGGGCATGTTCTTTGCTTTGTAATAGGGTTTTGTTTGCTTTTCATTCAGTATCATTTCTTACCATTACGCAGCATTTGTCTTGTCTTGTTTTTCATGTTGCCAATCAACATTTAGTTGGAGCTTGGGTGACCCGAATGCATACAACTAAGTGTTGACCAAGTGTGATGTGAAATGAAGAGGTAGGCTCCAAAACAGGCTTCTAGTGAGTGCTGTGTACAACATGGAGTATCGAGAACTACCTCTGTTTCTCCCTGCCCCATGTTGTTCAGTACCAGACGTGAAGGTTTCTTCTTTCCTTCTAGGGTTGGAGACTCCACTATCAGATGGCATTGGCCTTTCAAGCCTCCCCGGGTTGTAGCGCTGGTTGTGCCCTGATCCTTGGAAAGGGGAACTGATTCCTTCATCATTACCTGATGGTGACGTCTACTTATCTTGTGTCCAGTGAGCGGTGGTGGAAAAACTGCGGCTCTCCCGAGTGGTGCAAGGACTCTACTGAGGCTCATTGTGTTTATAGTAGAAAACTACAGCCATAGATGGATGCCAATATCCACTCCTTACTCTGTCTGGCAAGCTGTGTTGATCTCTGAAGTTGCTCCCACACTTGTAGAAGTTCTTTGGGCTCAGCATCAGTTGTCTCTTGCACTCACATGGCTTTCACCAGGTATTCTTTCTTTTCCCCCATCTTTAGGGCTCGCAAGTACTGATGTGATGTCTCTGCCTTCTGTCGCTCCCACCAAACATGGGTTTGTTCTTTTTAGGTTCAATATCATTTCTTGACATTATGCAATGTTTCTCATTTTTCTTGTATTTCATGTTGCCAATCTACTCCTAGTTGGAGCTACAGTGAGCCCAAATGGTGACTGCTCTGGTTTGACCAAGTGAGATGCAAAAAGAAGAGGTAGGTTGCAAAACAGGCTTCTAGTGCGTGCCATGTAAGACTTGGGGTATCCAGAGTTAACTTCTTCTCTTTCTCCTTTTCCAGTTCCTTTTCCAGTTCCCTTTGATTTTTCCCCCCTTTTTATAATTTTCATTTCCTAATCCACTTTCTAATTCTACTGCTTTTCTTTTTTCCAATTCCTTTTCCAATTCCTTTTCTGAATAGTTTTCTGCTTCGTTTTTTTATTTTTACCTTTTTCTTTTCTCTCCTTGTTCTTTTATTTCCTTTTCTTTCTCTTTCTAATTTGTTTTCTTAAGACTTTTTCAAATTCTTTTTTGTTTTGAATTTTTTCTATTTCTTTCTAATTCTTTTTCTTTTGATAATTCTGTTTCCAATTCTGTTTGTTTCCAATTGTTTTTCTTTTTCTTCATGTTCCTTTTCTTAGTCATATTCCTTTCCGTATTTTATTTTCTTCAACTTATTACAATTCCCATTCCAATTCTTTTTCCTTTATTAATTATTTTTCCATTCCCTTTTCTAAATCTTCCTCTCTTTCTAAATCTGTTTCTTCTTTCCTGTTTCTAATTGTGATAATCCTTTGTTTTTTGGCTCAAAGCTTGCTTCCTGAGGTTTTTCTTGTGATAAGACTCAATGATTTGTTAAGGAGGCAAGTGATGGGTGCTAACCGTGTGACAATCGGTATCACTTTGGGAACATTTGAAAGCCCCTTCCTCCAGAGCTGCTTGCCTCCGGAATAGAGTGCTCAGGAGTGTTCACTGGCAGAAGATCTGGCCTGTGACTAAAGAGCTCCAGCTTGGTATGGGAAAATTGGGGAATTATACCATCGTGTTCTGTGAAAAACAAGATGCAGATGGGCATCCCTGTTCCCTCTTGTCTGCTGGCAAGGCCCAGAAGATGGGAACAAAGGAGTTTCTGCTGAGATCCCAGAGCCAGAAGCTGCCGCTCCAAGGAGAGCTGACTCAACCACATTGGATTTGAGCTGTCACTCCAAAGACAGCTGACTCGACCACTTTGAAACTATTGAAAAGGGGCTGTCATCGCCATGGTCATGGCCGTCGTTCTCATCATTCTCCTCGTTGTCAACAGAACAATGCCTGACGACCCACCACTACTGAAGATCAAAGACTGAACTACAAAGCACGCTAGATCCATGGTGGTGACTGTCTCCCTCTTGCTTCCTATAAAGACTCCTTGCTTCGTCTTCTCTATCTTTTCTATCTTTCCTATCGCCCTCCTTCCCTTCCCCATTACCCTGATTCGTAACAGCCTCCGTCCTCCCCTTCCCCATTTCCCTAATTACGATTTGTAATAAATTGGTCGGACCAACATTTCAACTGTTGTTTCTTAATCTCACGCCGGGTATATAGATAATAAAAGAACCTCCTCTCCCTCCTATAAATTGGAGCAAGACACTAATCTGCTTTGTTTTTCTAATTTTTTTTCCTAATTCTTTTCCTATTTCTTTTTCCTGTTGCAAGTTTTTCTTTCCATTGCAAGTCTTTTTCCTTTTTCTATTTCATTTTTTTTTTCTTTTTTGAATCCCAATTCTTTTTCAAATTGTAGTTCTTGTGTTCTCTTTCTGGATCATTTTCTATTTTTTTTCCTAATTCTTTGTCTAATTCAAACTATTTGTCTAATTCTTTTTCTATTTTTTTCTTTTTCTCATTCTTTTTCTTTTTCCAATTCCTTTTTATTTCCTTTTTCCATTTCTCAATCTAATTTTAATTCTTCTTCTTTTTTTAAAAAAAATACTTTTTGGTCTTTCTAATACTTTTTGTGTTCTAATTTTCTTTTTCCTTTTCTAATGATTTCTCTAATTCTTTTTCTAATTCATTTCCTGCTCTTTGTTTTTTCTTTTTCTAATTCTAATTCTTTCTCCAAGCCTTTTTTGTGGTCCTTTTCCCAGTCTAAGTCTTTCTTTTTTCTATTTCAATTTTTCCTAACTCCAACTCTTTTTCTAATTGTGGTACTTTTTCTTTTCCCTGTTCCACATCTTTTCCCTGTTCCATGTCTTTTTCATTTTTCTGTTTCAGTTTTTTCTTTTACATTTTCCAATTTTTTCTAATTTTTTAAATTAATTTTCTAATTCATTTTCTATTTTTTTCTGTTCTTTTTGATTGTTTTTTTTCAGATTCTAAATATTTTTCTACTTTTCATTGTAAATCTTGTTATCTTTCTATTTTTTCTTTATATTTTTCTTTTTTCTAATTCATTTTATTTTTCTCAATCTTTTTCCAGCTCTTTTTGTGTTTCCAGGTTTTTCTTTTTGCAGTTTTTTCCTTTTCCAATTATCCTTCTAATTCTTCTCCTTTTTCTTTATCCATTGGTTTTCTTTTTCTAATTCCTTTTCTTTTCATATTCTTTCTCTTGCTCTAGTGCTTTTGTTTCCTTTCTCTTCTTTTTCATTTTCCAATTCTTTTTCCAGGTCTGTTTCCATTTCCAGTTCTCTCTCCAATTTTTCATCTATTTTTTTCCATTTTTTCTTTTCTCAATTCCTTTTTATACAATTCCTTTTCTTTTTCCAATTCCTTTTCTTTTCATCTTCTTTTCCATATTTTTGTTTTTCTCTCTCTAATTCTTTTTCTAATTCTTCTTCTATTTTTTCTAATTATTCTTTTTTATTTTTCATTTTCTATTTCTAGTTCTTTTTCTAGACTTTTTTCTCACTTTTCCATTTTCCTTTATTTTTTCCCTCTTTTTTTGTCTTTCTACTTTTAGCTCCTTTTCCAATTCCTTTTCTAATGTTTTTTTCTAATTCTTTCTCATTTCCCATTTTTTTCCAGTTCCTTATCTTTTTCCAATTCTCATTCTAATCCTAATTTGTCCTCGTTTTTTCGTTTTCTAATTGTTTTTCTCTTTCATTTTCTAATTTAATTATTTTCTTTCTTTTCTATTTCAAATTATTTTTATAATATTTTCTTCACCTTTTTCTTCTCCCCTTTTCTTGTTTTTCTGTTTCTTACCCTTTTTCTAATTCTTTTTGTCTTATTTCCTAATTCTTTTTCTAATTCTTTTGCTTTTTCTAATTCTTGATTTTTTCCTTTTCTAATATTTTTTTTCCAATTGGTTTTCTTTTTCCTTTTTATTTTTGTAATTCTTTTTCTAATTCCAGTTCTTTTTCCTCTGCCTTTTCCAATTCTTCTTCTAGTTCTATTTCCAATTCGTTTTCTATTTATTTTCTTAATTCCAATTATTTTGTCTTTTTCCTCGCCTTTTTCCTGTCCTCATTGTATTTCAAATTCTTTTTTCTTTTTCTAATAATGTTCCTTTTAATAATTCTAGTTATTTCTCTTTCTTTCTTTTTCTACATTGTTCTTTTCTCCTTTCCTTTTCCCTTTTTTCATTTTTATTCTCCTTTTTTCGTTTCCGTTTTCTTTTTTTTTTTTTTTTTTTCCTCCATTTTCCTTTTCCTTTTTTCTTTTCATTTTCATCTTCTGTGAACCTGAAGTGCTCAGGCAATGAGAAACCAGGGGAGGAGAAGGTAAGAGTTGGATAATAGATCATGGACGATGTCCCACTGATTCAGATTTCAGTGTTCCTGAAGAAAATACTACCAGTCTACAAGAGCCTTATCCAGCTGGGCTGCATTGCCAGATAACAAACCTGAATAAAGCAAAGGACGCACGATGTTGTGGGTTTTCACTTGGGTTCCTTGTACTGTCCATGCGGATTCACGGTATTTTTGTACAGGCTTGTGGATCTTCACTGGGCTTTGCAGAAGTCCGCCCTGGTTCACTGAAGACTTTGCAGGATCACTGGTCTTCACTGAGATTCCATGAAGTTCACGTGGTTTTGTAAGATTTTGCACAGCTTTGCTTCTGTTCACACTGGTTTCCCATATCTCTGCTTTGGTTCAGTCAAGTTTGCACAATTTTGCTGGCCTTTGCTGCCTTAAAGTTTCACTCCTTTACTTAGCCCCTGACAGTTTGCAGGTGGAATCTCAAATTCTCAGTCATCTAGTGCTGCTGCCACTTCCCCCACCTTTCCAGAGTATGAGCTTGCAATTAAATATCATCTACACATGGATACACATCCTAAGGCAGTGAAACTCTGTCAAAGGTCACTGAGGTGGCTTGAGCAATAGTGGGAGAATATGTACACCCCTGTGGGAATCAGCTAAAGGTATATCATATCCCCTCCTGTGTGAAAGCAGACTTTTCTTTATTCTCTTCCTGCAAGGAAACTGTAAAGAGCATTTTTTACGCTGAAAACTGCCATCCAAATAAGCTCCAAAGCCCATTTCACGTCATATTCCAGACACAAACCATCAATATTTCACACCAAACTCCAGGTTCACGTCCTTGCTAATTCACCCCAAATTGAGTTCCCAAAACCTCATTATTTCATTCCAAATATCAGCGCCAACACTCCCTGATGTCACCCCCCCAGGGATGCTCCAGCATCAATCCCCCAGCATTACTCCTTCACATCACCCCCCTTTCATCCCAACATCACCCACCAGTGCCAACCCAACAATGTCACCCTGGAGTCACTTCCTAATGTCACCTCTCACCGTCACCACAATATCCACCCTCAGCATTACTCCAACATTGTCATTCCCCAGTGTCACCCCAATGCTCTCACCCCAGAACCAGTCATTCACGTTAAATCCCTGTGGTGCTCCAACATCACTCCCATTGATGTCACCCTATCATGCTACTCCCTAACATGTATCCTATTGATACCCCAACATCACTCCAACATAACCACCGTGTCACTCCCTCTAGGTGTCACTCTAAAATTTTAGATGATTCCATTAAGTGGGAAGCAGAATCTCCCTAAGCAAGTATGCTATTACTATCTGACCCTTGAGAGATGGCAAGCCACAGAAAAGGAGAGAGAAGGAACATGCCAGCAGTGGATTCGATCAGCGTCACTAGCAGGGCATCCCCTGCTTCAAAGCACACTCCCACTCTTTCTCCCACTTTCATTCTCCCTAGGGTCTGTAGGGTTTGTTCCACTTGCATGCTGTACCCGTTCAGCCAGTACATGATACAGAGCTTTACAATCTAAGAATTTTAGGATGCTATAATCACAAAATAAACAAGACAGTTAGGCAAAGCAGACTACGACAACAAAAGAGAATAAATAGAAGGCTTACCCCTATCCTGGGCTCGCTCACAAAACTCTAACAGAGCAGATCTCCAGCAGAGACCCTTCCCCCCTGGCAGCCAGCTCTTAAATAGCTCTAGGAGGGGGCAGCCTGGCTCCACCCCTTCTGGCAGCACAGGTGAATTGAATTGCCTTCACCTGTGCTCCTCTGGCTGCCTCATGGCTCGCCTCAGGTGATCAATCAGAGGTTCAGGCCATGACTCAGCAGTTCCCATACAAGAGCCCAGCTGGAACATCGGCTTGCAAAACAAGTCTTCGCAAGAACAAGACCAAATACCAGGGACAGCTCTCTCTACAAAACATTTGCAGCCACAGCCACAAATATCAACTCCCTTAAAACTGCCAAAATACCTTATTCAATTCCAGGATCATTCTTCAGTCAGGGGCCGTTAGGTCCCCAATATAACACCCCAACAACGTCACCACCCAGTGTTCACTCCCTGATGTCACCCACCCTTCCTCCCCAAAAAGCCCCAACATAACCCATGCCACTACAATGACACTTCAGAATCACTCTCCAGTGTCACCCCAATGTCACTCCCAGAGTCGTGCCAGCAATGTCACCCCCAACATCACACTAAGTCACCCCAGTGTCTCCATCGAGTATCTCTCTCTCTCTGATTTCCCCCCCCCCCCCACCCGCAATACCCCAGCATCACCCCCCAGCGTCACTCTCCAGGCTCAGTCCACAACTTCACCCCAGTGTCATCCCAGCATCACTCCATGGCATCACCCCAACTTGCTTGCCAAGTAAGCAAGGTTTGGGACAGCAGCTCCTAGCGGGGCTGTATAAGCTTTCAGACACCGATAATCGATTATTAATCACCACCTTCCATCTGGTTTCCAAACCAGATGACAACGAGTTATGTGGGGAGTCTGTTCTGGAAACGATTTGTCTTTTTTCCAAACCTGCTATGAGTTCAGAAATCCCACATCATGCTGCAGCAGAAATGGGGTACAGTGGTATGTTAGCGACCCCTGCTTCAGGGAGCACAGGGGCTGCGTAAAGTGCACACGCTGCAGCCTGCCTATTTCTTTGGAGTCTGGGATTGAAACTTGACCCAAAAGGCCACACACTGCCATACAGGCAGGTGCCAGGTTCACCCACTGATTATGTCAAATCCTGAATTGTTTTCACAATGGGCTTTAATTGCAAAGAAAGTAGGCGACACGTTTCTCACTGGAGAGCCACAAGCTGTCCCCACTAGTTTGGCAAACAGAGCTCGCTCCGATCACACCGGTAATCTCAACTCTGCCATCCAGGCTGCACACACAGCTTTTCAGCATCTTGCTGTATCAGTACTGAAATTTGTGTGCTGTATCATACTGAAATTTGTGCTCCCCTATCTATTAGAAATTTTACTGAATGCTTTTGAGGACAGACTTCAATCAAAATATGCATGCCATTGTTTCTCATCCTTTGATCAAACTCCCTTGCCGGACAGGCAGATCCAATCACCTGCTTGTAATTAGTCTTTTTTTGTTGTTGTTTACGGTCTGAAGCAGTGATTGAGCACCTGGTGAGGGGTGTGGCCAGCCCTGCCAGCACAGGTGGAAGCAATTTACCTGTGGGACCGGATAGGGCTGAGCTTGGCTCCACCCCCTCCCTGCCCATATTTAAGGGCTGGGAACAGACAGAACAGCATTCTGCTTGGGAGCTGCCTCCTTGGAAGTATTGGGAGTGAGTTCTGCCCTTTGGAATGGGGTGAGTGACTGCTGCTTTATTACGGGGCTCTGGTCTTTCCCTTTTGGGGGATCCTGACCACTTTTAAGGGCTGGAAGCTGTGAGGGCAGCATCTCTGCATGGAGGCTCCTTCCTTTGGGATGTGGGCTGTTTGTTTTTGGAATGGGGTCATTGATTTCTTCTTTACTGCTGGACTGTAATTTCACTTTCTGGGGGCTCCTGACCACATTTAAGGTCTGTCAGCAGAAGGAGCAGCAACTGCACCTGGAGATTGCTTCCTTTAGAGCGTGGGGTGAACCCTTGAAACTGGGTGAGTGATTCTTTATTCCAGGGTTACAATATCTTGTTGTTGGGGGGATCCTGACCCCACTTAAGGGCTGGCAGCCTTTAAGGTGGTATCTGTCTTTAGAGACCGTCTCCTTGGGAGCGTGGGATGAGCTCTGGTCCTTGAGAAAGGGTGAGTCATTCCTTCTTGTTTTAGGACTGTGACCTTTCCTGTTTTTGGGGCATCCTGACCACATTGAAGTGCTGGCAGATGTAAGGGCAGCATTGATCTCTAGAGACTGTCTCCTGTGGAGCAGGGGTGAGTTTTGGCCTTTGAGAAGGGTGTAAGTGGTTTTTGTTTTTTCTTTATTTCAGAGCTACATTCTCCCTTTTTTTTATTATTTATTTTTTTATTTTTTTATCCTGACCACTTTTAAGGGATGGAAGCCGTAAGGGCAGCATCTCTACCTGTAGACTGCTTTCTTGGCAGTGTGGGCTGAGTGTTCATCTTTGGAATGGGGTAACTTATTCTTCCTTTATTTCAGGGCTGTTATGCACTGCTTCCAACCATGCAGAGTTGTTTAAGGGCGTTCTGTGCACCCTTAGGTGTAATAAATCTTCGTCTTTATAGAAAGCCAAGCATTGTCCTCTTCTGGACTGCTGTACTCAGTATCACCCCAGTGTGATGAAGTGAAGTCCCTGCTCTGCTGAATACTGGGACTGGCCGAGAGAGGCTCTGATGGATGTGGATTATCCTAGCCAGAGTACTTGGTACCATTGGTGGTGATCTCGTCCAACTGCCACACAATGAACAGGAACATCCACAGCCAGATCTGGCTGCCCAGAGGCTGACCCAGCCTCACCTTGGAAGGGATGGGGCATCCATCACATGTCTGGGTAACCTGTTCTGCTGTGTCACCACCCTCACTGTACCAGATTTTCTTTATATCTAGGCTAAATCTTTCCTTGTTCTTCCCTTCAGGTGTTGAAAGGCTGTTACCAGATCACCTTGGAGCCTTCACTTCTGCAGGCTGAACAGCTCCAGCTCTCTCTCTTTATAGGAAAGGCGTTCCATCCCTCAGTTCATATTTGTGGCTGTTCTCTGGATGTTCTCCAATAGCTCCACGTCTGTCCTGTGCTGCGGACATCCACATCCAGATGCAGCACCTCCAGGTGAGGCCTCACAGCGCAGAGCAGAGGGGCAGGACCAGCTCCCTTCGCCTGCTGACCACACATCTTTGGATGGAGCCCAGCGTACGATTGGCTTTCTGGGCTGGAAGGCGCATTGCTGAGTGCCACTACTCAGCCTGTTGAGGTTCCTCTGGATGGCGTTGTCCCTCTAGTGCGTCACTGCACCCCACAGCTCGGTGTCATTAGGGTGCACTCAGCCCCACTGTCAATGTCACTGATGAAGGGGCAATCCCAGGTGTTTGTACAAACTCAGCAAAGAACACCTTGAGAGCAGCCCCACAGAGAAGGACTTGCGGCTCCCGGTGGATGAGCTGGCATCCATGAGTGGACATCAGCCAGCAGAGCGTGCTTGCAACCTGGAAGGCCAGCTGTGTTCTGGGCTGCGTTAAAAGAGAAGCGGCCAGCAGGGAGAGGGAGGTGATCGTCCCCATCTGCTCGGCTCTTGTGAGGCTTCATCTGCAGTGCTGCATCCAGGCCTGGGGCCCCCAGCACAGGAAGGACGTGGAGCTCATGGAGCGGGTCCAGAGGAGGCACTGAGATGAGCAGACGGTTGGAGCAGCTCTCCTACAAGGAAAGGTTGAGGGAAGTGGGCTTGTTCAGCCTGGAGAAGAGAAGGCTTGGGGGGACCTCATTGCAGCCTCACAGTACTTGAAGGGGGAACAGCAGGAAGGGGAACGGCTGTTTACGAGGGTGGATCGTGATAGGACAAGGGGAAATGATTTTAAACTGAAACAGGGGAGGTTTAGGTTGGTTATTAGGAGGAAGCTTTTCACACAGAGGGTGGTGACGCACTGGAACGTGCTTCAGAGTCACTTCCAGGAGGATCTGCTCCTCGATTTTTTTTTGCAGCACAGAGGTGAGACTGACACGTTGGTGGTTCCCAGGGTCACACTTTATATCTGCAGTAACAGCTGTGCTGTTGCCTTTTTTCTGCTCACCAGGGACTTCACCTGACTGCCTCGACTTCTCAAATACCACTGAGAGTGGCTCGGTGACTGCAGCGGTGAATTCCCTCAGGGCTCTGGGACTCGTCTCATCAGGACCCAAAGACTCCTGGATGTCAGGTTCTCAGGTGGTCCAGATCCTGATCTGCCATCACAGTGTGGGATAGGGAGGGGTCTGTGGGACCGGCATTGCTTCCTCAATCCCCACCTACCAAACCGAAGGTGAGAGCAGTGTATAATGAGCAGTTATCAGAGAAGATGGAAGATGGATGTTGTTGGGTACCTGAGCCTTCTCCTTGTCTGTTGTTCCCAGCTGCAGTGCTGCTGGTAAGCAGCATCACGCACAGAGTGCAGCCACATTGATCAGGGAAAGGAGTGCAGGTTTGTGAAAGAGGCACATCTGTAGGGCAGTGCCTTCATTACTGTTTTGTGTCCCACAGGTGGCTGCGGAGTTGCAGCGCTCCCGAGTGCCGTAACGACTGCATGGAGATGCGTGGCTCTTCATGGGAACAGCAAGGAACCGGAATCTGCATTTCCTGGAATGCCCCAGAGCCTCGCTTTGCTGGCTGGTAATTGTCTGCCCAGCAGGTAAGGGCAATGCTCACCCATCAGTGTTTACCCACTCCATAGCACGGCACAACACGGTGCTCCCAGAGCTCTTCATTGCACTTTATGGTGCCCTGGATGCTGCCTGTCCTTTTCTTTCTGTGTTCTCTTTGTCTCTGGCCTTTCACTGCAGTGTTTTCCTTCCCTTTGCCCTTGCTGTTCCCTACTGCATTCTCTTGCCCTCCTGTTTTTGTGTTCTATGCCACGTTCATTTGGCCGTTGCCCTTGGCTTTCTTTGCTGGATTCACTTCAGTGTTCAGTTTTGGCGTTCTGTACTGCGTTCTCTCGCCCTCCTGTTTTGGTATTTCCTTCCATGTTCTCTTAGCCGTTGCCATTGGCTGGGCATTCTCTTGCCCTCCTGTTTTTGTGTTCCATGCTGGGTTCTCTTGGCCATTGCCCTTGGCTTTCTTTGCCACATTCACTTCGGCATTCAGTTTTGGTGTTCCCTGCTGCGTTCTCCTGCCTTCCTGTTTTGGCGTTTCTTGCCGTGTTCTCTTGGCCATCATCCTGGGCATTTCCTTCCACGTTCTCTTGGCCCTTCCCCTCCTGTTTTTGTGTTCTATGCCACATCTCTTGGCCATTGCCCTTGGCTTTCTGTTGCCACATCCTCTTCAGCATTCAGTTTTGGCGTTCCCGGCAGCATTCTCTTTGGCCTCCTGTTTTGGCATTTCCTGCCACATTGTCTTGGCCCTTGCCTGGGCATTCCCTGCAGCATTCTCTTTGACCTCCTAACTTGCTGTTCCAGCCACATTCTGCATTGGCCTTCTTTGCCGCGTTCTCTTGCCCTCCTTTTTTGGCTTTTCCTGCCATGTTTTCTTAGCCCTTGCCTGGGCATTCCACGTTGTGTTCCCTTGTCCTTTTGTTTTGGCATTTTGTGCTGCATTCTCTTGGCCTTTGCCCTTGGCCTTTCCTGCTGTGTTCTCTTTGGCTGTATTCTGACCTTTCCTGTTGCGTTCTCCTTGCCCTCACCTTGGCTTTCCATTGGTGCTCTCTTTGCTTTTGCCCTTGCCTTAGCTTGGCTGTTTTCTTTGCATTTACCTTGGTTTTCCATGAGAGTTCTCCTTCCCTTTGCCTGCCCTGGGAGTTCTGCTTGTCTTCGGCACTCTGGGATTAGCTGGGAGGCAACATTAAAGTTAACCTTGACCTGAACCCGTAGCTGAATGGGAGTTCTAATGATAATTGTGTTAACCTGCAGCGTATCTGTAAACCAAGCCCTTAACGCATTGTTGAAAATGTCTCTTAACCTGAATGCTGCCTTAAAAATAATGCCTCATGTTTTTTGTCAAATAACCTTAATTGTGATTGTAGTGCAGAATACTGATGTTAGACCAACTGTAACTTCAACCCTATGAATAACATTAATTATATCCCTAATGTTAATTATAATTATAATTAATTACAATCCTTGTGTCATCATTACAGCAACATGCTCAGGGTGCAGCCCCACACATGCGGGGCAGCGCCTTCATTACTGCATTGTGTCCCACAGGTGGCAGCAGAGCTGCGTTGCTCCTGAGCACTTTAAGGACAGCACGGAGATGCGCGGCTCTTCCATGGCAGCAGCAGAAACTGGAATCTGCATTTCCTGGAATGCCCCGGAACCTCGCTTTGCTGGCCGGTAATTGTCTGCCCAGCAGGTAAGGGCAGTGCTCACCCACCATTGTATACTCATTACTTACTGAGGCACAAGGTAGGGTTCCCAGAGCTCATTTCTGCACTTCATGGTGCCCTGAATGCTGTCTGTCCTTTTCTTTCTGTGTTCTCCTCACCTCCAGCCTTTCCCTGCTGTGTTCTCCTTGCCCTCGCTGTTCCCTACTGTGCTCTCTTGCCCTCCTGTTTTGGCGTTCCCTGTGGCATTCTCTTGGCCATTTGCCCTTGGCCACCTTTGCTGCGTTCTCTTTGGCCTTTGGTTCTGGCCATCTGTGCCACATTCCCTTGGCCTTTGTCCTTGGCCTTCTTTGCCACGTTCCCTTTGCCTTCTGTTCTGGCATTCCCTACAACATTCTCTTTGGCCTTCAGTTTTGGCGCTCCTGGCTGCGTTCTCTTTGGCCATTGCCCTCAGCCTTCTTTGCCACATTCCCTTTGGCCTCTTGTTTTGGCATCCCTTATGGCGTTCTCTTTGGCCTTTGGTTTTGGCGTTCCCTTCCATGTTCTCTTTGGCCATTGCCCTTGGCCTTCTGCGTTGGCCTTCCATGCAGCGTTCTCATGGACCTTGCCCTCCATTTTGGCCTTCCCTGATTTGTTTTCTTTTGTCTCTGTTTTGGCGTTCTCTGCGGCCTTCTCCTCAGGCCTGGCCTGTGACGAGGCTTTCTCTTCAGTGCTCTCCCTGCCTTTGCCTTCCCTTTGCCTTTGACGTTGCCTTCCCTTGGGTGTCGTCCATGCCTTTGCCCTCCGTTTTGGCGTTCCCTCAGCTGTTCTCCTTGCCTTTTGCTCTTACCTTTGCCTTGGCCTTCCCTATCGCTCACTCTGAGCACGATCCTAATAACCCTAACCTCAATACTTTCTCCCCAACCCTAAGCTCTGAACCCCAAATGTAGTGTGAATTGCAGCCATGACTGTATAGATACCTGTGCAAATTAACCCTGCACCTTCCATAGTGCTTTCAATTGGGCACTGAACCCCTCTGTAACCTTCTGTGTAATACTAACAAAAACCCCACAGCTTCCCTGTTAAATACTCCTAACCTTACTCTGAAGCCATTTCTTGGAGCCGTGTTTGGCTTCCATGTTTTGTGGGTGGGCTGACTGAGCATCGTTTCTGTCTCAGCGTTCCTCCTTCTAAAGCGTGTCTCTGTATTACAGGTGAAGATGCCTTCGATGCTTCCAGTTGATGGCTTCCCCCCTGCGATGCCATCGTCTTTCCAGTCCTCCCGCACTCACCGCCTGCTCGGTTCAGTCCAGCCGTTACCTGAATCCCTGCTCCGTTCCCTTTCCTGAGTGCTTTAAGGACAGCATGGAGATGTGCGGCTCTTGATGACAGCAGCAGGAACCGGAATCTGCATTTCCTGGAATGCCCTGGAACCCCACTTTGCTGCCTGGTAATTGTCTGCCCAGCAGGTAAGGGCAATGCTCACCCACCAGTGTTTACTCATTACTTACTGAGACACAAGGTAGGGTTCCCAGAGCTCATTTCTGCACTTCATGGTGTCCTGAATGCTGCCTGTCCTTTTCTTTCCGTGTTCTCCTTGCCTCCAGCCTTTCCCTGCAGCATTCTCCTTGCCCTGGGCTTTTCCTGCTGCGCTCTCTTGCCCTCCTGTTTTGGCGTTCCCTGTGGCATTCTCTTGGCCATTTGCCCTTGGCCACCTTTGCTGCGTTCTCTTTGGCCTTTGGTTCTGGCCATCTGTGCCACATTCCCTTGGCCTTTGTCCTTGGCCTTCTTTGCCACATTCCCTTTGCCTCCCGTTCTGGCGTTCCCTGCAACATTATTTTGGCCTTCAGTTTTGGCGCTCCTGGCTGCGTTCTCTTTGGCCTTTGCCCTCGGCCATCTTTGCCACATTCCCTTTGGCCTCTTGTTTTGGCATCCCTTATGGCGTTCTCTTTGGCCTTTGATTTTGGTGTCCCCTTCCACGTTCTCTTTGGCCATTGCTCCCGGCCTTCTTTGCCACATTCCCTTTGGCCTCTTGTTTTGTCTTCTCCTACAGCATTCTCTTTGCCTTTGGTTTTGGCCTTTTGTGCTGCATTTTCTTTGGCCATTGCCCTTGACCTTCTGCATCGGCCTTCCCTGCAGCGTTCTCACGGACCTCGCCCTCCATTTTGGCCTTCTGTGTTGATCTCTTTGGTCTCTGTTCTGGTGTTCTCTGCGGCCTTCCCCTTGGGCCTGACCTATGACGCAACTTTTGGCATTCTCCAAGCCTTTCCCATCCCTTTGCCTTTGCCCTCTGTTTTGGCGTTCCCTCGGCTGTTCTCCTTGCCTTTTGCTTCTGCCTTTGCCTTGTGGGGGTGGGCTGACGGTGAGCACAGTTTGGGTCTCAGCGTTCCTCCTTCTAAAGCATGTCTCTGTATTACAGGTGAAGATGCCTTCGATGCTTCCAGTTGATGACTTCCCCCCTGCGATGCCATTGGCTTTCCTGGCCTCCCACAGTCACCGCCAGCTCAGTTCAGTTGAGCTGTTACCCGAATCCCCACTCCGTACCCTTTCCATGATTTCCATGATCTTCCTGTCACTCTGCCACAAGCCCCCACCAAGGTCATTGCAGGCAACGTGTGGGATGCGGCACTCGGTCTCATTACAGTTCATCCCATCAGCTTCAGCCCAGCGATCCAACCCACCTGCACCCTTCCTGAGGGCCCTTCTGCTCTCAGGCCAATCAACGCTTCCTTCTGATGCCATCTGCATTCCTTCCTGGCCACTTTCAGACTCATGCCCCTTTGTGGCCATTTTCAGAGTTGCGCTGATTTCAGCGTCTGCATTCAATTGACTTCAACCAAATTGGCTTTAGCTTTACATTCAATTAATGTAAACCAAATTGGCTTTAGTTTTACATTCACTTAATGTAAACCAAATTGGCTTTAGCTTTACATTCACTTAATGTAAACCAAATTGGCTTTAGTTTTACATCCAAATTATGTAAACCAAATTGGCTTTAGCATTGCCTTGCTTACGGGGTTGGGTTAGCTTTGCTTTGTTTGTTCTAGCGCAGGGCTAACCCAACCCCGTAACCAAGGGCCGGCGGAGGCGATTTTGTTCCTTCCCGGCCAGTCTGAGACTTGCGCCCCCTTGTGGCCATTTGATGATCTGTGCTGATTTCAGCGTCTGCATTCAATTAATCTCAACCAAATTGGCTTTAGCCTTGCAGTCATTTTGCATCAACCAAATTGGCTTTGGTTTTGCATTCAACTTATTTCAACCAAATTGGCTTTAGTTTTACATTCACTTGACTTCAATCAAATTGGCTTTAGCTTTACACTCAATTATTGTAAACCAAATTGGCTTTAGTTTTACATCCAAATTATGTAAACCAAATTGGCTTTAAGTTTGCCTTGCTTACGGGGTTGGGTTAGCTTTGCTTTGTTTGTTCTAGCGCAGGGCTAACCCAACCCCGTAACCAAGGGCCGGCGGAGGCGATTTTGTTCCTTCCCGGCCAGTCTGAGACTTGCGCCCCCTTGTGGCCATTTGATGATCTGTGCTGATTTCAGCGTCTGCATTCAATTAATCTCAACCAAATTGGCTTTAGCCTTGCAGTCATTTTGCATCAACCAAATTGGCTTTGGTTTTGCATTCAACTTATTTCAACCAAATTGGCTTTAGTTTTACATTCACTTGACTTCAATCAAATTGGCTTTAGCTTTACACTCAATTATTGTAAACCAAATTGGCTTTAGTTTTACATCCAAATTATGTAAACCAAATTGGCTTTAAGTTTGCCTTGCTTACGGGGTTGGGTTAGCTTTGCTTTGTTTGTTCTAGCGCAGGGCTAACCCAACCCCGTAACCAAGGGCCGGCGGAGGCGATTTTGTTCCTTCCCGGCCAGTCTGAGACTCGTGCCCCCTTGTGGCCATTTGAAGAGTTGCGCTGATTTCAGCGTCTGCATTCAATTAATCTCAACCAAATTGGCTTTAGCCTTGCAGTCATTTTGCATCAACCAAATTGGCTTTAGTTTTACATTCACTTGACTTCAATCAAATTGGCTTTAGTTTTACATCCAAATTATGTAAACCAAATTGGCTTTAGCATTGCCTTGCTTACGGGGTTGGGTTAGCTTTGCTTTGTTTGTTCCTAGGCAGGGCTAACCCAACCCCGTAACCAAGGGCCGGTGGAGGCGATTTTGTTCCTCCCGGCCAGTCTGAGACTCGCGCCCCTTTGTGGCCGTTCTGAGAATTGCAATGGCTTTGGATGGGCTGAGATCTGCACTGCTTTTGAGGTGGGTTGCAGTACACAACATTCTCACAAATGCGGGGTCACTAATGGGGTGTGGAGTCTTTGTACTCTTTCTCTGGTTGGTCTGATGTCTATGCGAACCATGTGTTACAGCTGTACTGCATATGTGTGTGCTGCGCCTGTAAATTGCTTCGTGCCGTGTACGCAATATGTGTTATGTTGCGCCTGTGAACTGTGCTATGCCATGTACAGAATTTGTGGAGGCCATGCCTATAAACTAAGTCTTGGAATCAGAGACCCATATTCATTACATGTTCTGCTTCTCAATGCGTAGTTGCTGGTATAGTGTGTATGTATATGATTGTATGAGTCCTGCCTTGTGGAAACAGTGCTGTAATAAACAAATAGTTAAACAATGCACGTATGTGGTGTGTCTTGCTTTGTCACGGCAAGGACTTGAAGGTCACGGGAAGGTAGGTGAGAAAGGTAAGTGCAGAGGGTGGTAGACATAGACGGGGGTTAGACTTAGAGATGGGGTTAGACATAGACTTAGAGATGGGGTTGGGGTTAGACTTAGACTTAGAGATGGGGTTAGGGTTAGACTTAGAGATGGGGTTAGGGTTAGACTTAGAGATGGGGTTAGGGTTAGACTTAGACTTAGAGATGGGGTTAGGGTTAGACTTAGACTCAGAGATGGGGTTGGGGTTAGACTTAGACTTAGAGATGGGGTTAGGGTTAGACTTAGAGATGGGGTTAGGGTTAGACTTAGACTTAGAGATGGGGTTAGGGTTAGACTTAGAGATGGGGTTGGGGTTAGACTTAGACTTAGAGATGGGGTTAGGGTTAGACTTAGACTCAGAGATGGGGTTGGGGTTAGACTTAGACTTAGAGATGGGGTTAGGGTTAGACTTAGACTTAGAGATGGGGTTGGGGTTAGACTTAGACTTAGAGATGGGGTTAGGGTTAGACTTAGAGATGGGGTTAGGGTTAGACTTAGAGATGGGGTTAGGGTTAGACTTAGACTTAGAGATGGGGTTAGGGTTAGACTTAGACTCAGAGATGGGGTTGGGGTTAGACTTAGACTTAGAGATGGGGTTAGGGTTAGACTTAGAGATGGGGTTAGGGTTAGACTTAGACTTAGAGATGGGGTTAGGGTTAGACTTAGAGATGGGGTTGGGGTTAGACTTAGACTTAGAGATGGGGTTAGGGTTAGACTTAGACTCAGAGATGGGGTTGGGGTTAGACTTAGACTTAGAGATGGGGTTAGGGTTAGACTTAGAGATGGGGTTAGGGTTAGACTTAGAGATGGGGTTAGGGTTAGACTTAGACTTAGAGATGGGGTTAGGGTTAGACTTAGAGATGGGGTTGGGGTTAGACTTAGACTTAGAGATGGGGTTAGGGTTAGACTTAGACTTAGAGATGGGGTTAGACTTAGACTTAGAGATGGGGTTAGGGTTAGACTTAGAGATGGGGTTAGGGTTAGACTTAGAGATGGGGTTAGGGTTAGACTTAGACTTAGAGATGGGGTTAGGGTTAGACTTAGACTCAGAGATGGGGTTGGGGTTAGACTTAGACTTAGAGATGGGGTTAGGGTTAGACTTAGAGATGGGGTTAGGGTTAGACTTAGACTTAGAGATGGGGTTAGGGTTAGACTTAGAGATGGGGTTGGGGTTAGACTTAGACTTAGAGATGGGGTTAGGGTTAGACTTAGACTCAGAGATGGGGTTGGGGTTAGACTTAGACTTAGAGATGGGGTTAGGGTTAGACTTAGACTTAGAGATGGGGTTGGGGTTAGACTTAGACTTAGAGATGGGGTTAGGGTTAGACTTAGAGATGGGGTTAGGGTTAGACTTAGAGATGGGGTTAGGGTTAGACTTAGACTTAGAGATGGGGTTAGGGTTAGACTTAGACTCAGAGATGGGGTTGGGGTTAGACTTAGACTTAGAGATGGGGTTAGGGTTAGACTTAGAGATGGGGTTAGGGTTAGACTTAGAGATGGGGTTAGGGTTAGACTTAGACTTAGAGATGGGGTTAGGGTTAGACTTAGACTCAGAGATGGGGTTGGGGTTAGACTTAGACTTAGAGATGGGGTTAGGGTTAGACTTAGAGATGGGGTTAGGGTTAGACTTAGAGATGGGGTTAGGGTTAGACTTAGACTTAGAGATGGGGTTAGGGTTAGACTTAGACTCAGAGATGGGGTTGGGGTTAGACTTAGACTTAGAGATGGGGTTAGGGTTAGACTTAGAGATGGGGTTAGGGTTAGACTTAGAGATGGGGTTAGGGTTAGACTTAGACTTAGAGATGGGGTTAGGGTTAGACTTAGAGATGGGGTTGGGGTTAGACTTAGACTTAGAGATGGGGTTAGGGTTAGACTTAGACTTAGAGATGGGGTTAGACTTAGACTTAGAGATGGGGTTAGGGTTAGACTTAGACTTAGAGATGGGGTTGGGGTTAGACTTAGACTTAGAGATGGGGTTAGGGTTAGACTTAGAGATGGGGTTAGGGTTAGACTTAGAGATGGGGTTAGGGTTAGACTTAGACTCAGAGATGGGGTTGGGGTTAGACTTAGACTTAGAGATGGGGTTAGGGTTAGACTTAGACTTAGAGATGGGGTTAGGGTTAGACTTAGAGATGGGGTTAGGGTTAGACTTAGAGATGGGGTTGGGGTTAGGGTTAGGGTTAGGGTTAGGGTTAGGGTTAGGGTTAGGGTTAGGGTTAGGGTTAGGGTTAGGGTTAGGGTTAGGGTTAGGGTTAGGGTTAGGGTTAGGGTTAGGGTTAGGGTTAGGGTTAGGGTTAGGGTTAGGGTTAGGGTTAGGGTTAGGGTTAGGGTTAGGGTTAGGGTTAGGGTTAGGGTTAGGGTTAGGGTTAGGGTTAGGGTTAGGGTTAGGGTTAGGGTTAGGGTTAGGGTTAGGGTTAGGGTTAGGGTTAGGGTTAGGGTTAGGGTTAGGGTTAGGGTTAGGGTTAGGG